>NC_085136.1:114641959-114663959 GCF_035046485.1 Aedes albopictus | reverse complement strand
GGTACTACAGATCGGGCCTGGAAATGGTTCGCATGGCCAATGTTTACATGCAAGAGGGAAACATCGATGCCGCTTATATACTGTACATTAGGTTTATAACTCTGTTTGTGGAGAAAATTCTGACTCATCCCGAGTATAAAACTGTTTCTGCTGATGTCAAAATGCAGAATAAGAAAAAACTGAAGGAGGTTCTTCCGATCGCCGAGAAGCTAAAGCTAAAACTTAAGGAAACGTACACTAAGGAGTACCAGCAGTTTCTGGAAGCGAAACGCTTGGAAAAAGAGCAGGAAGAGAAACGCCTGCGAGAGGAAAGAGACAGGGCCAAAGCAGCGCCACCCGTCAACCTGCCAGAGCCGAGTGCGCCCTCGCTACCGCCCTCCATGCTAGTCGATCCGGGCATGCTGGATCGGGTCCTCTATCCGAATGATTTCCCAACGGATCCCAATCGCTCGTCCGGTGGCGGATTGCTTCTGCCAGACACTAAACCATTCCCGAAGCCAGCGTTCGACCGGACGCTCAAACCTTCGCCCACTTCGGTCCAAGCGGGCAGTCTGCGCTCTGTGATAGTCCCTACCAACACGATGGCCAAATTCCTTGCTCTGGCCTCCCACAATACCACGAGCAACGTGGAAACCTGTGGCATCCTGGCGGGCCGCTTGGCACAAAACAGACTCCTTATTACGCACGTGATCGTTCCGAAGCAGCGAGGTACCTCGGACAGTTGCACTACGATGAACGAGGAGGACATCTTCAACTACCAGGATCAGCACAATCTGATTACGCTCGGGTGGATCCATACGCATCCGAGTCAGACGGCGTTCCTGTCGTCGGTGGATTTGCACACGCACTGTTCCTACCAGATGATGCTGGAGGAGGCGATTGCCATCGTGTGTTCGCCAAAGTATCAAGAGTAAGTAGTTTGTACTAGTTATTGCTAACCTACTCGTCTGCTGATGCACATATCGACTAGCAATGTTAGGTAGTCGTCGGCAAAACCATAAGCAGGTAACCCGCTATTACTGAGTTGCCTCAATAGCGTATCTGCTACGAGATTCCACAAAAGGCGCCATCCACAAATTACGTAACGCTCTAGGGGGAGGGGGGAGTACAGCTGAGCGTTACGGCCCATACACAAATTTTAGGGTTTTCATACAAAAAAAGCGTTACGGAGGGGGGAGGGGGGGTCAAAAATTGTCGATTTTAGCGTTACGTAATAAATGGATGCTGCCAAAGTGGCGATAAGACTCCCCCTTGGAGGCATCCACAAACACTTAATTTCCTTTTCGCCGCTTGACGTAATGTCGAAAAGAGATGTCGGTTTTAGGCATTTGGTAAATCTAATTTGAAATCATTGGAGATATACCATGACCCCGTGCGGCTTCCAATATGGCATCGGAAAGCACGTTGTCAAAGGCACCTTCGATATCTAATGTCGTTTTCGTTTTTGCGGTGGTGCTTCACCGGTACAGCACTTTTGCACCGAAAACGTTCGTTTTTGATTTTCGTGCTGCACCGGTGTAGCACTTTTTCTGCACCGCTCAAGATAGTGCAGCACTCAGAAAATCGGAAGTGTAGCAGCTACAAGAAAAGGCATCAGGTTCATCCAAAGATTTAATATTCACACATGGTAATGTGTGCTAAATAAGCATTCCAGAACTTCCTCATCAGAGGAAGCCAAGGGCTGAAAGTCTCTTAAATAAAGACAAATCAATTATCAGAGGAAGTAAAATCGCCATTTGGTAAACGAAGTTTGTTCAATCGGAAATCCTTAGAATTCTCAAGGATTTTGTTCTATCGACTGACTTCACTCAAACTGGAAACATTGGTACAAAGGTTTTTCCAGCCGAATCGTTCAGCAGACCGAAGAGCTGTCTGGTAGGCCTTGCGAGCCGTCCTGAAAGCCTTCGATCCAGCCGAACGTCGTCTGTTCCAACTTTTTCTACATTGTTTCCTGAGATTTTCCAGATTAGAGTTCTTCCAAGGGATTCCTCTTGTGATCTTCACAATTCACAGACCGCAGAGGATAAACTTCTTCAAAAGATTCCATTATAAAGGCCGTTGTAGTATCAACGGCATCATCTAAATCACTTGGAGTGTCAATGGGTGGTGAATATCCATGAAATTTAGTTGACTAGGGATTTCTTAAACGCAAGGTTTGCGAAGTAACATTCAAGTGTTCAAAAAATATGAAGCGATATTCTGATAAAGATTCTTGTTGTTTGTTTACGGCGTGCCTTAACGCCAAAATATCTCTCCTAACATCTCTGTAAAAGTGTAGAGAATGAAAAAAACTCGTTTTTCATTAGTTGGTTTACTGTAAATACAACAGAACAGACCGTGTTTTGTTTCAAGAAATTAGTCAGCTCGTGACTAATTCTACTAGAGCAAAACGTTATGTCTAACACTTCCTCTCTAGCAGATACCATGGAGGTTGGGCGATTTCCTATGTTAAGTAATGTCGCCAATTTGTATTGTCCATGATCGCATATCAGTCCCATATTTGCCTTGATTTCCTATTCATATGGCACAGTTATGCGATCATAGGAAGTGAAACTGTCGAAGCACACTCTAAAATACGGTGAACTGGGGCGGCAGTATGCGCAATTACGTCACGCTTGTAGGGGGAGGTAGGTTGGTGAAACGTGACACCCATACAAAAAGTTTGGGATAGCGGAGAGGGAGTTGAGAAAGGTCGATATTTGTGTGACAAAAGGGGATCGTACTTCGAACCAGCAACTACAAGATCTGATCAAACGCCACATCTGTTTGTGGAGATCCTAAACAGATGTTTGGGATTCGATGAGCAGATGCACACAAACCAACATTCGCGAACATTCGTCGGAGTCTATTAACCCTTCAGCGCGCGCGCTGTTGTAAAAAGTACAACACCGCCAAAAAAACCTCGCTCGTTGTATACAACGCGAGCGCGGTGCAGTTTCGGTTGCTTGATGGCGCGCGTCCTCGAAGGTTAAAACATTCGTGATGGACGTTAGCAGTTTCGGAGCCACGTGTTCTCCCTATCAAGTGCAAGTTATTAAAAGTCTCAATGCGAAAGAACAAACCATTATCAAAAGACATCACGTGGATAACTACCTCGATAGCTTCGATACGGAAGCAGAAGCGATAAAGGTTGCGCTGGTAGTTAAAGAGGTTTACGCTCGTAGGGGATTCGAAATCCGTAATTGTCATTAGAACTCCTTATCCTTAACACTATTGGAATGGGTTAGAGAAGCAAAGCAGCAGCAACCAAAGGTGATCAAACATGGATCGATGGAGAGCAAGAAGCCAAGCGAATTCTTGGCTTTCTCTGGCTACCTCAGGAAGACCTTGCGTTCGCCACAGACCTACGACTGGATGGAGTTGCTCCTAGGAAGCGTCATATAATATCTTGCAGTGCGTGATGAGGTTTTATCGTGGACTAAATCACAACACTGCAGATATCGACCATTCGTGGCATGTCGAGTAGGAGAGATCCTGAGCTAAACGGTGGCAACAGAATGAAGATGTGTCCCTACGCAGCCGATAAAGCCACCAAGTGGGGGAAAATTCCAGCCAATGACGTTGAATCCAGCTGGTTTCGAGAGCCAAATTTCCTATATCTTTCGGCAGCGGGGGGCTGAAGAAATCTCGTAGAAGGAATTGGTGGCTCCACCGAGGAAGCAATTTGTTGGGAAAACTTCTCCAAATGGGAACGCTTTCTGAGGGCGATTGCCTACGCACACCGCTGTATATCAAACTACCGTCGTTGAATCAAACGACAGGAAAAACCATTGCATTGGGTACCAAGAGAGTGAGGATGGAAGCTCAGGTAAAATATTATCTCCTGGGTGCCCATTGAAAACACCACCCCCGGCGAAGACTGGCGCTTGAGCCTAGCTATTTAGCACTGTAGTTGGAGAAAATGCCAATGCAGAACCCGTAGCTTCCGGAAAGGTAAGCCCAGCTTCCTGGCTTAGTGGGTTGGTGTCAGGCCCTGCGAGCCAGCCGTAAAAAGACTAGCATGAGCATGAGCATGAGCAGAGCATGAGCATAGATGACCGCACAATTCGTAGTTGCTACTCCGTGATTGACCAGAGCAATCGAAATTGCACAAGGAACCAATGAATAGGGCTTGGGACTAGCTTACTACCTCAATGTACACAGTTCGAGAGCTCTCAACTTTAATAAGGTCAATAACGGCGCCGGCCACGTCCTTACGGTCATCGAGGATGGGAGGGAATGTTAGTAAGACAAACGTTGTTAAAAAGACCGCGAATAGCTGCGTTTGTCTCAGGAAGGATTTTTTTGTTAGTAGGGTAAGGTACATTGTCAGTCCGGGAGTCACCTATGGTTGGTGATATGATTTGACAATGGATCAATATACACAAACCGCCGTTAACAACCGACCACTTTTCGACGCAAAAACTAGCCAAAAGGAAAATTATATCGCGCGTCTCCACTCCACTAGGGAGCAGAGACCCTTAGTCTATTCCACACAGAAATACACTGAACGCGACTCACTAGTCGGCGCCCGGATTTTTCCTCGACCGGCGAGCCCGAACTAACATTTTTCACTCTTTTGTGTTAATGCAAAAAAAAAATATTTATTATCCACTAAAAGTGTATTGGGAACTAGCGCCGACGGGAAGCGAAAAATTCGGAACCGACTCGAGCCACGACGCGTCCACCGCACACACCTGCGAGCCAGCCGTAAAAAGACTAGCATCGAAAAATCAACAAGAGAAGAATTCCAAGAAACAGAAGTAGCTGAATAACAGTTTCTTAAGCTAAAGTTTGCTTAAGAGTGCTTTGCTCCACTCTTATACAGCAAAAATGTTTGTTGGGATGCGAACCGATACCAATGGCGACGACCACAGCGACGAAAAGCACTTGCGATTGGAAGCTCGGTATGTGGGAGCACCCACATACTCGCCGATATACTGAAGGACCGCGGGCTCGGAATCGTAGCGCTCCAGGAGGTGTGTTGGACAGGATCTAAGAGATAATCATACTATCTACCAGAGTTGTAACAACACACGGGAGCTGTAAATAGCTTTTATAGTGATGGGCGACATGCAGAAGCGCTTGGTCGGTTGGTTGCCGATCGACGAAAGAATCAGCGTAATAAACGTGCACATCCCTCACTCTGGAAGCTCTGATGATGACAAAGACGCATTTTACGAGCAGCTCGAACACGAGTACGACCGCTGCCCAAACCACGACGTCAAGCTCATCATAGGGGACCTAAACTCAGCTAGGCCAGGAGGAGGAATTCAGACCGACGATTGGAAAGTTCAGCGCCCACCAGCTGACGAACGAAAATGGCCTACGCCTCATCGATTTCGCCGCCTCCAAGAACATGGTCATTCGTAGCACCTTCTTCCAGCACAGCCTCCCGTATCGTTACACCTGGAGATCACCACAATAAACGGAATCGCAAATCGACCACGTTCTGATTGATGGACGGCACTTCTCCGATATTATCGACGTCAGGCGCTTATATCGCTAATATCGACTCTGATCACTACCTGGTGATAGTTAAACTGCGCCCAAAACTCTCCGTTATTAACAATGTACAGTACCGGAGACCGCCCCGGTACGATCTAGAGCGACTGAAGCAACCGGATGTCACCACCGCATACGCAACGAGGCAACGTTGCCGGACGAGGGTGTGCTTGATGTGGCCCCTCTAGAGGACTGCTGGAGTACAGTGAAAGCAGCCATCAACATCGCAGCCGATAGCACTATCGGGTACATAGAACAGAGTCGACGAAACGATTGGTTCGACGAGGAGTGCAGAGCGGTTCTGGAGGATGTAGAATAGCGAGTCCTCGGCTTGGTCCCAGGTGTTCGGATCCGGACAGTAAATGAAACAGGACTGATACAGTGAAAGTCACAACAATGAATGAATGTTTTATTCCAGCTCCTACTTTGATTAATTCATGTTCCATTAGCCTACTACAATACTACATCTCTCCTTCTTTCTAATTTTTAAATTAGTTATATTGTATTCAATTATCTTTGAACAGTTCTACTACATTCTATTACATTTATATAGTAAATAATCTTTGAAATATTCTGGTTTGCGAGCTTCACGATGTCTTCTAGTTCTCACTGGTCCTGTAGACGTCGAATCAGCCGATTCCCCATCTTTAGCTTGTGCTGGATAATTTCTTGATGTTATTTGATCTGGATTTACCATTTTATCGAAAACTAAGGTTGGTTGTTCAAGGTTGAAGAATGGGCTGCTACAAGTTAAACATTTTGTATGGTTGATGTGTCTGTCGTACTCCATTCCGGTTTCCAAATTTTTCACGGTAAGACGGGTTCCGTTCTTCTTTGTAACTATGTATGGTTGAGGGTCGAATGTTGGCGTTAGCTTGCTACGTTTCAAGAAATTCTTCACTACCACGTGGTCTCCTATATCAATCGTTGAATGCTTAGCTCGTCTTCTATTATCTCAATAGAAATACACTAGAACTCCAATGGCGCTGTAGTCACTTTTCCTAATTAATTATTTTAGTAACTTTAATTGTTATAATTGACTATTTTTAAGTGTCCATCTTATAGAGGATCTTTTGTTTTGATAAACAAAATTTATTTGACACTTCTAGTACCGCTAGTGACGCTGTAAGGGCGAGGCAAACTAGATGTTAGTCACACGAACAGTCGCGACATTGGACTTCTGTGGCTAGTTATTCTAATATTATCTCCATAGATCCTACCCTTCTCCTTCTTGTCTGTATCTGTTTTCATCATATTATTTCTTGATCCTTGCTCCGTACTATCCGAATAATCTGGTAGCTTATCCTTCAAATTATGACCAAACATCAATTTCGCTGGGGTTTCATTAGTAATAGAATGCGGCGTGTTCCTATAAGCTAACAAGAAATCATACAGATCGCTCTTCCAGTCTCTTCCTTGTGCAACACTTATTTTGACGGACTTCAAGAGTGTTCGATTGTAACGTTCCACCAACCCATTCTGGAATGGAGCGTATGGTACAGAATGCTTGAGATTTATACCAGACGCTTTACAAAAGCTGACAAATTCTTCTGATCCAAATGGAGGTCCGTTGTCACATATGACTTCGCAAGGGAATCCAAATCGAGCGAAGATCGTTCGTAATTTGAATATTGTCGCTTTTGCTGTTATGGTTGTCATTATTTCAATTTCCGGAAATCTTGAGAAATAATCAACAACAACAAGAAGATGTATACCGTTTGTGACCTCTGTGAAGTCTAACGCTAATTTCTGCCATGGTCCTGCTGGCAATGGTGTTCTAACCATCGGCTCAGTTTCGGGCTGTGAGACAAGCAAGCAACCGTTGCACCCTTTTACGAAAGTTTCCACCATGAAATCGATTCGGACCCACCATACCTTTTCCCTCAATCTTTTCTTCATCGCAACGATACCTAATAAATAATGAATGTGAGATAAACTTATATCGCGTACAAATTTCATAATATAAAAATATAATAACTTTAACCATACCTAGATGAGGTTCATGAGCCAGTTTCAAAATATGCATTTGCAAAGATTTTGGTACAATGATCTTCTTATTTTTCAAAACAATACCTCCATCTGTTGAAAGATCGCTTGCAATTGGTTTGTACCGCATAAGAGTTTTTGGCCACCTTTTCTTCGGGTACGGTAGCCAGCGAATGAGTTCCGATAATTCAATGTCATTCCTGGTTGCTTCCATAATCTCCATAAGTGAAACAGCCACAGGACAAACATCAGTAGACACCATCCGTACTATTCTTTCACTTTCCTCATCATAGCTTCCATAGCATTCTGGTATTTCCCGACAAAGTCTTGACAAAGGATCCGCAATATTGCCCTTTCCTGGTTCGTAAATGACTGAATAGTCATACGACATCAAACGCAGTCTCCACCTCTCAATCCTGGCGCTAGGTTTTGATTTTTCTCCAAAAATAGTCACTAACGGTTTATGGTCGGTTATCAGCCAGAAGAACTTTCCATAAAGATAAAAGTGAAACTTTTCAGGAGCCCATACTAAGGCGAGGGCTTCCCTTTCTGTCTGGGCGTATCGACGTTCAACTTCAGAGAGTGCCTTCGATGCGTAGCTTATTACTTTCAGAACGCCGTCAAGTCCTTTTTGATATAACACTGCTCCAAGACCCGTTGGACTTGCGTCGGCAACTAGAAAAGTTTCCAAGTTTGGATCGAAATATGCCAACGTTTCAACTTTAGCCAGAGCATTTTTCAAAGTTTCGAATGAATTTTGATGAACTTTGGTCCATTCAAACTTCTGTCCTTTTCTTGTAAGTGCATTCAGAGAACTGCACAACGTGGAAAGGTGAGGAATGTGACGTCCCACGAACGTAATCAGCCCCAGAAAACTTCGGACTTCTTCTGCAGACTGCGGTGGCCGAAATCTAGAAATTGCTTCTATTTTATCGCGGGAAATGCTGACGCCTTTAGCTGATAGATGAAATCCCAAAAAATCCAATTCATCTGCACATTTTACGGTTTTCTGATCGTTTAGCGCTACATTGTATTTCTTCAATCTGTCCTCCAATAAAACAATTCTTCGATTCAAAGTTTCTTTGTCTGGTGCAAAAATCAGTATGTCGTCGATAAATACAATGAGCCACGGAAAGTCTCCTAACATTGATTCCATGCATTTTTGGAATAATTCTGGTGCAGCAGATAATCCAAAAACTAGTCGTTTATAACGCATCAACCCTAGTGGTGAAATAAAGGTCGTTATGTAACGACAATCTTCACTAAGCATCAGCTGGTGGAACGCTTGTTTTATATCAAATTTAGCGAACACCTTACTGCTTTTCAAACGGCTGATCATCTGTTCTAGAGTCGGCAGTGGGTGAACTTCTCTTACTATTGCCTTATTTGCCTCACGTAGGTCAATTATAATCCTTACTTCATTTGCACTCTTACGTTTCACCAACATTGGTGACACCCATTCTGAAGCCTCAGAGACGCGTTCAATTACGCCCTGACGCTCGAGCTCTTTAAGTTTGAGTAAAGTAAGCTCTTCAAGTGGAATTGGTATGCGGCGATACGCTTGCCGCACCGGGGGGATAGATTTATCGATTTTGATCGTGGCACAAAAGTCTACAGTAAATATATTTTAATTTTAGCAATAGCATGTATTAAGTACAAGTATTAATGAGAAAAACAATTAAATTTGCTCACCTTTGATGCAGGGTAATGCTTCATTGTTTACAGCGTGCAGAAACTTAATAAGTTCGAGGGCTTCTGCAGTCCTACCCGAAAGCAGAGAGCACTTTCCATCTCGGATGACATAGAGCGTTGTATCGAAATGTTTCTCGCCAACAGCAACTCGAGCATCTACTTCACCTAGGACGTCCAACGACTTCATTGATCCATATGCGCGGAAGACTTTGTCACTCCCCTTCCTGACGTCGAATGCATTGAATCCGACACGTTTCAAGGTCTTCCAGTCCTCAACGCTAAGCACATCTTCGTCCGCTCCGGTGTCGATAATGAACCGAACGTTTACTCCTCCAACTGTAGCACTTACGGTTCGCTTACCTTCAAGATGGAACAACTCGCGGATTTGTACAGCATTCGTCACATCATCCACCTCTCGTACAAATTTCTCCTTACGCTCACGATTTTTATAGGGTGCTGGCCTCTGAGCTGATCGATATCCGCTTGCTCGGAAATGCGGTACTTTACAGCACCTCGCGTAGTGTCCTAGCCTGCTGCATTTGCCACAGCGGGAGTTTTTCGCGAGGCAACATTCATCACTTGCTAGATGGTTTCCCATGCACCTGGAGCAGGACATCTTACCTTGTTTGAGATTATTCGCCATTTCACCAACCGCATTCAGCTCAACCGTCGTTGGAGTGGATTTGCCTCGAAGCTCTTGGATTTGCGATTTTACCGATTCATGCGTGCGTGCAATTTCCAGCATCTTCTCCAGGCTTGAGTCAGCTTCTAGGTACTTGGCACGGAGTTTATCGTCGAACTGGGTGGCGAACACAACCTGATCCATAATCATACCTTCAACTTGATCTCCGAAACCGCACTGAGCAGCTTGCTCTTTCAGTCGAATCACAAATTTGTCAATTCTCTCATTAGGGTTGAACATCAGCTGACGGAACTTGAACCTTTCGTACCTCTGTGACATCCTTGGGGCGTAGTAATTGTCTAAAACTTCCATAGCCATTCTGTATCGGTTGTCCACGACGGCCGTCTCGCTGACGTTGACATCGCGCGCAATTTTACGGACGTCGGCTCCACCGAAGCACATTAAAGCGTTGAACATGTCCTCGTGATCGTCGATGCCTTTCAGGGTCAGGTAAGAGAGAAACTGGTCCTTCCATAACGCCCACCGCGTACTTGTCGATCCGTCGCCGACCTCGGAAAACGGGGTTATATTGAAGTTTAGCTGTAATTGATTTCATTTTGAATTTAGTGTGCAGATTACTGACATTTCAAACATTCCGTTATTTTTCTTAGCAATCGAGTTTTCAATCAATACAATTCTGTTTTCAATTGTCATAGCAACGCATAACATTTTTTTCTCATGTTCACCCACTATTTTTCTGTCATTTTTGCAAGCAAAGCGGACCGGATTTTTCAAATGAATTTCCTTCTTTTCTTCGTGAGAAAAGGACCGAAATGTTTAGCAATCCCTTCGTTTTGTTTTCCAAAACGGACCGGATCCTTGTACATACAACATCCTTCATTTCCTTGTGAGAAATGGCCCGAAATATTCATAGTCCCTTCGTTTTTCTTTCAAAAGCAAAACGGACCGGACATTTCCTTCACTTCTTTATAAGAAATGGACCGAATTCTATATAAATCCCTTCGCTAGCTTTAACAAAAACGAACCGGAAGTACCTTTCGTTTTTCACTTTGCTTTGATTGAAACTCAGAATTCATTCGATGGAAATAAATTTTTCACTTAATTTCACTGCAGCAAAATGCAATGAAATTTGTTTTTGTTTTTTTTTATAGTTACCGAAGCCATTTTCTCAGCGTCTTCACTTTCCTTTCTTGAGAATGATTTTCCGCAGATGTTGATTGGCCGCTTGGTTCGATCCCAGAGTCGTCGACAGTTGTAGTATAGCGAGTCCTCGGCTTGGTGTTCGGATCCGGACAGTAAATGAAACAGGACTGATACAGTGAAAGTCACAACAATGAATGAATGTTTTATTCCAGCTCCTACTTTGATTAATTCATGTTCCATTAGCCTACTACAATACTACAGAGGAGAAGGACGCAGCGCGGGCGGTAATGCTGCAGCATGGAACCCAACAGAATGTGGAGCGATACAGACAGAAGCGAAAGCAGAAGACCCGTCTTTTCCGGGAGAAAAAGCGCCGCCTGGAAGAAGCGAAGAGCGAGGAAATGGAACTGCTGTGCCGTTCACAAGAAACACGTAAGTTCTACCAGAAGCTCAACGCATCCCGCAAAGGCTACGTGCCGCAAGCCGAAATCTTCAGGGATAAGGACGGGAGCCTCCTGACGGACAAACGTCAGGTGATCGAATGGTGGAAGCAGCACTTCGACGAGCACCTGAATGGCGAAGAGAATGTAGACACGGAAACCAAGGCAGCGGAGGAAATGACTATGTTGGTGCAGCAGAGGACAGGAACGAACCAACTCCCACGCTGAGGGAAGTTAAGGATGCCATCCACCAACTCAATAACAACTAAGCGGCTGGTAAGGACGGTATCGCAGCAGAACTCATCAAGATGGGCCCGGGAAAGCTGGCCACATGTCTGCACCAGTTAGTAGTCAAGATCTGGGAAACCGAACAATTACCGGAGGAGTGCAAAGGAAGGGATAATCTGTCCCATCCACAAGTAAGGAGACAAGTTAATGTGTGTTAATGTCGCCTACAAAGTGCTATCCCAGATCATCTTCCGTCGTCTTTCACCTAAAGTGAATGAGTTCGTGGGAAGTTATCAAGCCGGATTCATCGACGGCCGGTCGACAACGGACCAGATCTTCACCGTACGGAAAATCCTCCAGAAATGCCGTGAATATCAGGTCCCATCGCATCACCTGTTCATCGACTTCAAGGCGGCATATGACAGTATCGGCCGCACAGAGCTAATAGCTGGAAAATCATGGACGGTGTGCCGAACAGCGTAAGTTTTGGAAGGGAATATGGAAAGATTCTGTGACAGATTGCTTAACGGAAACGAACACTATGTCTTGTGAACTCGGGTCACTGCCCGAACATAAAAGGTCAGGGACTCAACTGCACTCCATTTCGGTCATGCTTAAGGACTGACAAAAGAACCACCAACCTGAAAGGTTGAAATAGTGCGAAAGCTCTACACACTTTATACCCGCCAAGAAAGAGTTGAAGAGTGGAAAAGAGGCAAAGCGAGAAGGACAGCAGAACCACGCTGGTTTGGACAGAACTCCGGTTCTGTATGAGTTCCAGGCACCCCCCCCCCCCTACGTTGGGAAGATCCGGAGACCAGAAGGGCCTGTGAATGCCGCCATCGCACAGTGGTTCCAGCTCCATATGAAGGCGGCCATAAATATGATTTTATCGAGTTTTATTATGAAACCGCTAAATTTGATGCATATTTGCATTCCAAGCGCATTTTTGTATGGTTTATCAAAAATGGGCTCAATCGAGTTTTTGGCCTTACGGAGCCGAAATTCATTATTTTGCAGTTTTGGTTACCAACTGATGGATATACTAATATTAGTTTAGGCAGTCCACGGCAGTCAATACTGCTCTAGAATAGTGAAACATACATAATGTAATGTATAAAGAAGGTGAAAGTTGGGAAAAAGTGTTCCGTGCAATGCAATGCCGGAGGTTTTTGTTAATTTTTTGAGTAAATTGAAAGTACGACACTTGAGTGACTGTCACCAATCTGGTCGCAAACGGTCGCAGCTAAATTCGCCAGTAAATCATTGTTTAAGATTATAGGGAAATTTTATAGAAGAACGTCCGAAGGGGTTGAAAGGGGAAACATTTTTTTCGGTTTGTTTAAAATTTTCAGATCTTTTATATTCTGTGGAAAAAGCATCTAATTCAGTCACACTTATTCAAATAAAATGATAAAGCATGGCATCTAAATTTGTGATAAACATCGATTTCAACTATGTAAGAATCGAACACAATCAACCAAATACATGTCGAATGGATGAGACTTTTAATAGAGTGATAAATGCATAGGATTGAAATTTTAAAAAAATCAAATAAAATATCAACTCAAGAACATCTACTTTCATGAGCTCTGCGGAAAAGTTTCGGCATACATTTTGTTTGCATGCAAATGCGAGTTGGTACGGCTTAACACTCCATGGGCGATGCAACATCACAATCAATTAGCTCGTATGTATCACCAGCCCACGTGCCATCCTCACTAGCCTACGTACAACACATCTCGAATCCTTATCACCCATGAGTGCTAGTAGCGGTGGTGCAGATCTGGAGTATCCATAGGAAACCATCGAGAGCGAGAGACCTTACGAAGCAATACGATCATCTCTACCTACGGGGCTACGATGAGGCTAGAGATTGATGGGATAAGCGACGACAATCAGTGCACCTTCGATATCTCGCCGGGATCGGTTCGACGCAGTCTGTCGCTGCTGAATATGTTTATAGTTTTTGATCGTTAGAGTTAAGTGCAGTAAATTAGTAGTTGAGTTCTAAGAGTACAAATAAATATGTGTTAATGTAACGTTCGTGAATAAATGTGGTGATTAAGTGCAAGAACTCGTACTTTGTCCGTAAACTACGAAGAACTTCAACTATTCCGAACTGTGAGCTATTGACCGAAGAATACCGCATCTCTAGTGCCAACGTCGATGGAAAGATTCGCCCTACATTGATGTAAGTCCGCTCTGCTGCCACTGCCGCTACATCTGGTCCTTCGAACCGGATGGTCGTCGACGCGATTCCGACCACCCGGTGAAACTACGGTTCCGACGCCATTCCTCCAGATGGCTATTCAACTAGGATATCGCCATCAAAGTTTTCCCTCCATCGCCATCTTTCCACGCTTGGCACTGCTGCTGATTGAGAATAATTGTTCAAGGCATTGACAATTGTTCTAGAAGGTGAGTGATATTCCAATCGCCCTTAAAGTGTATCGCTCGTCTACCGGGTCTTCTTTTGCTTGCATGATTGCATCGCCCTACTGGATATTCCTCGCACATCTACCGCACTGGGCCTCCGGTCGACATTCCCGGAGTTTCGCCAATCCTTCATCCGATCCTGTGCACAATCGAGGCAAGCAACCGCCATTTCCCGGAGGGACGACAATAAGTTCTTCTGTTTAGCAGCACGAATAGCAGCCACTGCTGGCTGTGTACCATCATCAGTTCCAACAACAGTGAGACGTCGACGCATTCAAACCGATCTATCGCATCTACAAGGACGTTGCAGTTAGGGAAGCGGAGAAATAAAAACTACAAGGCACTTTATTGCCTTTTAAAGGGTAATTACCGCTCCATTTCGCTAGTTTCTTCTTTTCCGGGCTACCTGGTCTCAATTTGTAGATCCTGATTCGCCATCATGTCCGGAATCGAGCGCAAGCTGCGCTATTTAAATGCGAGGCGCCGCAGCATATTGACGTCACTGGCCTCCATCGAGAAGTTCGTTGCGTCGTACCAAGAGGAGAGAGATGAACCCGAAATCGCCATACGCCTGGAAGCAATTGTGTCTCTGTGGACAGAGTTCAACAAGGTTCAGGCAGATTTGGAGACCACCGACGAAACCCCTGATGCTCTTGAGCAGTACCTCAAGGAAAGGATTGAGTTTGAAAACTCCTACTACAAGGTAAAAGGTTTTCTTTCCCAACGCTGCCCTACCCCTGCAAGTATGCCCACTCCCAACCCCCCTGCCCAAAGCCATTCGAACCATGTGAAGCTGCCCGATGTGAAGCTACCAGTATTCACTGGCAACTATGAAACATGGCTCAACTTTCACGACCTGTTCGTGTCGCTCGTACACTCATCATTAGAGTTGTCGAGCATACAGAAATTTTATTACCTTCGGTCATCGCTTGCCGGAGAAGCATTGAAGCTAATCCAAACGATACCGATAAGCGCAACGAACTATTCTGTCGCTTGGAATCTCCTCGTCGAGCATTTTCAAAACCCGAAGGTTCTAAAGCGCAATTATGTTCAGGCATTGTTCGATTTTCCGGTGATTCGCAGAGAATCACCAGCTGAGCTTCACTCATTAGTGGAGAAATTTGAAGCTTATGTAAAGGTGCTCAAGCAGCTAGGAGAGAGCACTGAATATTGGGACATCCTTTTGATCCACTTTCTCTCAAGCCGTCTGGATCCCGTCACTCGGCGTGATTGGGAAGAACTTTCCGCCACCCAACAAAACGTTACCTTCAAGGACTTGACGGATTTCATCCAACGTCGGGTCAGTGTTCTGCAGCAGATGTCCTCCAAACAACCCGAAACGCAACAAGCTTTTCAGCCTCGCAAGCCGCCAAATTCTCGCATTGGAAGCCACGGAGCCTTCCAGGAGAATCGTCGAAGGTGTCTCTTCTGCCCGGAAGAACATCCAATCTACATGTGCCAGGTCTTCAGTCGCATGCCAGTAGAGGAGAAAGAAAAACTCGTCAAGCGACATCAACTGTGTCGCAACTGCTTTCGAAAGGGTCACATGTCTCGTGATTGCCCATCGGAAAACTGTTGCAGGAGGTGTAACTCTCGTCACCACACACAACTGTGCACTACAACTACATCCAATCAAGGGAGATCAACAAACGCTGCAGTCACAACAAGCGACGCCCGAAGTTCCAACCCAACCGCCTCTGGTGCCACCCCCACTGATCCACCGACGTCTTCTTCAGCATCGAGAGCGGCTTCAATCACGATGAATGCTGCCCACTCAGGAGTGACCAGTTGTAACTCTCAACAAACAACGCGATCCAAGGTACTTCTTGCCACCGCCGTGGTAATAATCGTTGACGATGCTGGAAAGGAACATTTCGCCCGCGCTCTCCTGGACTCGGGGAGCGAATGCTGCTTCGCAACCTCTCAACTATCGCAAATGATGAACGTCAAACGAACAAGAGTCGATGTGCCGGTCGCAGGGATCGGAAAGTCTGCATTGAAGGTGAAGCACCAATTCCGAGCCGTCATCAAATCTCGAAATTCCGATTACACAACTAGCGTCGATCTGCTTATCTTGCCCAAGGTCACCATGGACCTTCCATCGACGAACATCGACGTAACCCGCTGGGACATTCCCTCTGACATCAACTTCGCTGATCCTGCTTTCTTCCAATCAAGCACGGTGGACATCGTGTTGGGGGCAGAGATTTTCTTTGACTTGTTTTCCGTCCCAGGGCGTATTACACTTGGCGAATCTCTTCCGTTGTTGGCCAGCTCGGTCTTCGGATGGGTAGTGTCTGGAAGAACTGCCCAAAATCTGCCCCACACTTCTGTTCGCTGTAATGTCGCAACCGTTGCCGATCTACAAACCTACATGGAGAAGTTCTGGAAGATAGAGGAGGACGCATCAGCTACCAACTATTCCCCGGACGAAACTGCCTGCGAAGAGTTTTTCCAACGTACGGTGACTCGTGACGCGTCGGGCCGATATATAGTGCGTCTCCCATTTAAGGAGTCTAAGGTCCAACGATTGGGAGACAATCAGAAATCAGCTCTACACCGGTTTCGCTTGCTGGAGAATCGCCTGTCTCGTGATGCTTCGATCGCTCAGCAGTATCGGGATTTCATGGCCGAGTACCTTCGACTGGGCCACATGACACCGCTCAGCAGCTGTAAAGGAGAAGTTCATCCGAAATACTATCTCCCACACCATCCAGTAATTCGAGAGAGCAGCACGACGACGAAACTGCGCGTTGTATTCGATGCGTCCAGTAAAACGAGCACGGGCATCTCGCTTAACGATGCTCTTCTTGTCGGTCCAATCGTGCAAGACGATTTGCGATCGATCGTAATGCGATCCCGCACCCATGAACTCGTTCTAATTGCGGACGCAGAGAAAATGTACCGCCAAGTGCGACTCTTCCCCGAAGATTACGCATACTTGTGCATTTTCTGGCTGCTGGCTCCAGACCAGCCAATACAGACGTTTGTTCTCCAAACCGTTACTTACGGGACAGCGTCGGCTCCCTACCTGGCCACCCGCGTGCTGAAACAACTAGCGAGCGACGAAGCTGAGAACTACCCGATCGCAGCGCAGGTAGTGAAAAACGACTTCTACGTCGACGATCTTTTTACTGGAGCAGCGACAGTCACCGAAACAATCGAGCTCAGAGAGCAGCTCGATGGCATGCTATCAAAAGGAGGATTTACGATGAGGAAATGGGCATCAAACTGTGAAGCCGTACTGGAGGGCATTCCGCCGGAGAATCGAGCTCTTCAGCGCTCAATCGACCTCGACCGAGACCAAACCATCAAAACGCTCGGCTTACACTGGGAGCCGGGTACAGATCATCTCAAATACAAGATCGAGATACAACTACCACCCAATACCATTCTCACTAAACGTCTCACGCTGTCCTACATCGCTCAACTTTTCGATCCGTTGGGACTAGTTGGACCAGTCGTCGTAACAGCCAAGGCATTTATGCAAACACTCTGGACTCTCAGGGATGAAAACGGAAAGGTGTGGGAATGGGATCGGGAGTTACCAGCTAGTCTGAAGGATCGATGGTGTGCCTACCATACTGATCTGCCCACACTCAACGAATTGAGGATAAATCGCTTCGTTCTGCTGCCCAACACGCTTGAGATTGAGCTCCATATGTTTTCGGATGCCTCTGACATCGGTTACGGTACCTGTGCCTATCTGAGGTCCGTCGACAGACACGGTCAAATTAAAGTCGCCTTGCTTACTTCGAGATCAAGAATCGCACCTTTGAAACGCCAAAGCACTCCACGGCTCGAATTGTGTGGTACCCTACTTTCCGCCGAGTTATACCAACGAATTGCCGCTTCTCTCCACTTCTCTTTCACTACGGTATTTTGGACCGATTCCACGACCGTCATAAATTGGCTAAGAGTAATACCCTCAACGTGGAACACCTTTGTGGCCAATAGAGTATCCAAAATCCAGCATGCGACACAAAGGTGCGGATGGAACCATATAGCAGGACTCCAGAACCCAGCCGATGTAATATCCCGTGGTTGCCTGGCATCTGATCTCGTTCACAACAGTCTCTGGTGGGGTGGCCCAGAATGGCTGCGGAAGGAAAAGGAATACTGGCCTGTTCCTGGACAGCAGTGCGGATCAATTGATGATTGCAACAGCGAACGACGGAAAACTGCCGCAGTGTTTGCCTCTGCCACTACCACACCCTCGTTTATTGACGAATACGCAGGAACATTCTCCAACTACTCCAAAATGATCCGCATAACTGCGTATTGGCGACGTTTCTTTTCGATTCTACGATCACCAAAAGAAGATCGAACATTCAGCTTCCTAACGACCGACGAACTCAAAACTGCCGAACATGCGCTCATACGATTGCTGCAACAACAGTGCTTTCCGGACGAGTGGAGGCGACTACAAAGTGGACAACACATCGCCAAAAGCTCTCGACTGAGATGGTTTCATCCAATGCTCTCTTCCAACGACAACGTTATTCGAATTGGCGGTCGGCTAGGCCAATCTACGCTACACGACGACTTCAAGCATCCCATTCTGCTACCTGGTGCTCAACGGCTATCAACATTGCTTCTCTCATCGTACCATCAACGACTATTGCACGCAGCTCCTCAACTGATGGTAAACACGGTTCGCTTGAAGTAGGGTCTAGGACCATTTGGGCAGGAGCACCTATTTTGGGCACTTGCTGCTATAACTCAGTCAATTTTCAACCGATTGACTTGATTTTTGAGACACGGTCAGCTAGGCACAGTATCAAGCCATGAACAAAAATTCAAGTCAATCGATTTGAAATTGACTGAGTTCTAGCAGCAAGTGCCCAAAATAGGTGCTCCTGCCCAAATGGTCCCAGACCCTACTGGCTTTTGGGTGGGCGAAGTGCGGCACGGCAGGTAGTACACAAATGCGTCACATGTGTACGTGCTCGACCGAAGCTGATTGAACAGTTCATGTCCGAGCTCCCAGCAGCTCGCGTGACGGCAGCAAGACCTTTTTCTCGAGTGGGCATTGATTACTGGGGACCCATACAGCTACAACCACGGCACCGGCGCGACGCTCCAATCAAAGCATATGTAGCCGTGTTTGTATGTTTTGCGAGCAAGGCAGTTCATCTCGAACTGGTCGCTAACCTAACTACGGCCAAATTTCTGCAAGCCTTTCGACGTTTCGTGGCTCGCCGAGGCCTTTGCTCCGATGTTTATACCGATAATGGTAAGAACTTCGTGGGCGCAGCGAATGAACTCAAACGACTAGTACGGAGTAGGGAGCACAAAGATCGGGTGGCTCAGGAGTGCACGGAAAACGGCATCCGTTGGCACTTCAACCCTCCGAAGGGGTCTCATTTCGGTGGGCTTTGGGAGGCGGCAATAAGATCGGCTCAAAAACACTTTGTACGGGTCTTGGGATCACGACTGGTAGCATACGACGACATGGAGACTCTATTGGCCCAAATTGAGTGCTGCCTCAATTCCCGTCCTCTCACTCCTATGAGCGAGGACCCTTCTGACCTCGATCCATTGACCCCGGGTCATTTTCTTGTGGGCTCGGCATTGAAGGCAGTTCCGGACGTTAGCGTTCTATCGGTCCCGTACAACCGGTTGACCCAGTGGCAACAAACTCAGAAGGCGTTTCAGGACATTTGGAACCGCTGGCACCTGGAATACTTGGCTACTTTACAGCCGAGAGCCAAGTGGTGCAATCCTCCAGTAAAAATTGACCGGAATCGTCTGGTCATCATCAAGGACGAAAATCTGCCACCGTTGCAGTGGCCAACAGGAAGAATCCACGAACTCCACCCGGGAAAAGACGGCATAGTGCGGGTAGTCACGCTTCAAACCGCGAGAGGATTTGTCACCCGACCGGTGGCAAAACTTTGCCTTCTACCTGTTCCTGTTTCATCCAACTAAAAAATACAAGGCCCAAAATCCTTGGGTCCAAGGTAAGGACCTGTCCAATAGTTTAAATTATCCCTCCGGATCTACCGGGTCTTAATTTTTCATGTACCCTGCGCCGCCCGATGACTGATGGCCTGATGACAACGAGAGCTACGGAACGGTTTCTTCAACACCCAGTTCATAACCGCAGTAACGGCATCTACGCCAGCGAGGAGTGCCGTGATTGTTCCAGAAATGGCTATTTCTGGGGGAGGCAGGATGTTTGCATGCAAATGCGAGTTGGTACGGCTTAACACTCCATGGGCGATGCAACATCACAATCAATTAGCTCGTATGTATCACCAGCCCACGTGCCATCCTCACTAGCCTACGTACAACACATCTCGAATCCTTATCACCCATGAGTGCTAGTAGCGGTGGTGCAGATCTGGAGTATCCATAGGAAACCATCGAGAGCGAGAGACCTTACGAAGCAATACGATCATCTCTACCTACGGGGCTACGATGAGGCTAGAGATTGATGGGATAAGCGACGACAATCAGTGCACCTTCGATATCTCGCCGGGATCGGTTCGACGCAGTCTGTCGCTGCTGAATATGTTTATAGTTTTTGATCGTTAGAGTTAAGTGCAGTAAATTAGTAGTTGAGTTCTAAGAGTACAAATAAATATGTGTTAATGTAACGTTCGTGAATAAATGTGGTGATTAAGTGCAAGAACTCGTACTTTGTCCGTAAACTACGAAGAACTTCAACTATTCCGAACTGTGAGCTATTGACCGAAGAATACCGCATCTCTAGTGCCAACGTCGATGGAAAGATTCGCCCTACATTGATGTAAGTCCGCTCTGCTGCCACTGCCGCTACACATTTGATAAAAGTAATAAGGGGCCGTCCATATACCACGTGGACAACTTGGAGGGGGGAGGGGGTTCGAGAAAAGTCCACGCTTGTCCACGGAGAGGGGGGTGGGGGTTCGTCAAATGTCCACGTGGACAACATTGACATAAGAATTAAGAAACAAATTTTCACAAACGCAACAAATTATGTCGCATTATTGATGAGATTTCCTTCAATTACAGTTCTTTACATTTTATTTTATAATACATTATTTTTAGTTGGACGTGACTTCTTCAAGGAAAATAATAACTAATCGACTAATATGTTTTAAATTATCACAACTTCCTATTGCTTACTTTTTTCGTCGAGGAATAATCTTGAGATATAATATACCATATAAATGTTGCTGTTTCAGTCAGAAAGTTTTCATTGAAATTATGTGTGGATTTCTCGAAGTTTCATATCAAATTTTGTAAACTACTTCGAAGTTTCAAAATACATGTGAAGATTTGCAGGCTTATCAAACACTTTTTTGGAGCTTCCTTTGAAATTTATGATGCTTCTTTAGAATATTGAAGTCTAAATCTCAGCAATATAATGTAGTTTCGACTCTAATAATTTTTGAAAAGTTGCTGTAATTCTTGTTTTTGTAAAATACTGAGAAATATAATCTTATTTCAGCAAATATCCAAGAAAAAAAACTTTATCTTAACAGAACAAAACATAAAAAAAACACCGCCTTCAACCAGAGATTGCACAGACTGAGCAATTACTAACATTAGGCGATGGGCATCACACGAAACACCCAATAATCCAGTGAGAAACGTTTGACGAAAAATTTTCACCGACTGGAGCGGGAATCGAACCAACACTCCCACAAACATTAAGCTTGATTAAAAACAATGTTGTAGCTACCGTAAACCGGGGTCAAATTGATCGCCGGGTTGAAATTGATCAGTCGCTTTTCAAGTAGATAGAGCATTTTTTGAATAGCTTCCTAGCAAATAACATGAAGTAATAGATTCCAACTGTACGATACTTAAAAGAAAACTATTAAAAATATGATTTTTTTAACGGAAAAACGTCTGATCAATTTCGACCCGAAGATCAATTTGACCCCGGTTTACGGTACCTATTTTGTGCCTTTTTGAGAAAGACTTTAAAATAAAGTAAAAAATAATAAATAAT
>NC_085136.1:111746088-111790959 GCF_035046485.1 Aedes albopictus | reverse complement strand
GTGTGACTGACCGGCATCATCAACAAAAAAAGTGCATCAAAAGTGCATCACAGTTCAAAGAACTGGCTTTTTGTTGGTGAACAACGTCGCCAGTGGAAAAGTGAATTAGTTTTATTGCTACTGACTGGAGAGTGAACCGAATTGCCACTGCTGCTGCTGAAACCTGAAGAGGAAGCTGCCATCGTGATTTGGCGCCGTTGGAAGAGCTGTGCGAAATCTCCATCGCTAATGGTCCACTGCACGAATTTTTGCTGGCCTGCTTACTCTCACACGAAATTTGACGTTTGAGCGGTGTCGGCACCTCTCAAACGTCAAATTTCGTGTGAGAGTAAGCAGGCCAGCATAAATTCGTGCAGTGGACCATTTGTTGAAACCGACGGAGTTGCCATAGTGATTCATCGTGATAGTGCTGATTGAATTCGCCATCGTAGTTTTGCTGCTGCTGCTGCTGTGGATTTGCATACCTTGTGCATCGGAAGGAAGTTTTGGTGCCGGTTTTTTGTTGTGGTTGCTGCTGCCCATTTTGTAAGGATTTTGACCGGATTTTTGGTTGCGGAGTGCAACGAGAGTGCTTTTCGTCGTCGTTTTGTGTATCAAATCAGGTACGTGGTTTTTTTTGTTCTTTTTTGTGGATTTTTTGCGGATTTCTTTAGTGCGATAAAATTTTTGATTTTATTTTATTTTGACAACTGATTGGATCCGATTTTATTTTTTTTTGTGTAATTTCTTGTGCATTTCTTTTGAAAGGATGACTATGACGTCAGTTGCGGAACCTTACATACCATATTCAATGCCATTCAGTCAATACCAAGAGCAGCTTGAATGGATTTTTAAGCATAATGACTATCCAGAGGCTCGTTACAAAACGTCTTTCCTTGCAGTTTGTGGGAAAGAAGTTTTCACTGAACTAAAAAGGCTTTTTCCTGGAAAAAATTTCAATGATCTTACTTACAAACAAATGACAGATGAATTGAAGAAACGCTATTACAAAAATGATTCTGCCGTAGTACATAGCTACAAGTTTTGGACAAAGAGGCAAGGCAGGAATGAATCTTTGGAATATTTTGTAATTACCGTTAAAAATTTAGCAGAACGATGTGATTTTGGAGAATTTAAAGACAGGGCTATACGCGACATGCTTGTGATTGGAGTTAATGATACTCAGTTGCAGAAAAGGCTTTGCGATGAAGAAGATTTGTCTGCTGCTAAAGCAGAACGGTTGATTCTCAACTCTGAGATTTCAGCCAGTAGGTCAAAGCAACTTTAACCATGATGATGAAAGACGAGTAAGCATAGTAGCAAGATTAGGTCAGCGATCTGATGTTTCAAGGTCTAGAAATAGATTTAGAAACAGAAGTCGTAGTTTTGACAAAAAGCGATCTATTTCACCCAGAAGTAGGAGTAACAGCAATTATCGAGGCAAAAGAGGTGGAGTTTCTAGCAAACCGACTTACATTTGTTCCTTTTGCAAGAAATCTGGGCACACTAGAAAATTTTGCTACCGTTTACACGGTAAAAGCCCCTGTAAAAGTCAAGCAAGCGTTAAATTTATAGATTCTCCAAAGCCATCTTCTAGCTCTAAAGATTCAGGTCGAGATTCAGGTCTTTTTAAGAGGTTGAAAAAAGATTTGGATTCAGACTCCGATTACTCTGACGGTATGCCTTGTCTAATGATTTCATCCGTCAACAAGATCAATGATCCTTGCTATGTGGAGGTGTTAATCAATAGGAGACGTTTGACCATGGAAATCGACTGTGAGTCAGCGGAGAGCGTGATTTCGGAGGAGTTGTACCTGAGAAACTTTGCAAATTGCGAGATACAACGTTGCAATAAAAAACTGGTTGTTATTGACGGCAACAAACTTAAAGTTGTTGGAAAATTTAATGTGGATGTACAGCTCGCCGGAAATAGAAAGCAACTGAGCATGGTTGTTTTACGCTGCAACAACAACTTTATCCCGCTGGTGGGCCGCACATGGTTGGACGAGTTCCATTCTGGATGGAGAAACACCTTCACCAACCCTCCTTTGACTGTTGGGTACATTGACGTAGCTGACGAGCAAGATGTTGTTGAAGAAGTAAAGCGTAAGTTTCCGACAATTTTCACCAAAGATTTTTCTAGTCCAATAGTTGGTTATAAGGGAGATTTAATCTTGAAGGAAGACACACCCATTTTTAAAAAGGCCTATGAAGTTCCATTACGTTTGAGACAGAAAGTTGTTGATTATTTGGCGGATTTAGAGGAGCAAGGAGTTATCACACCAGTTGAAGCCAGCGAATGGGCTTCGCCGGTTATTGCCATTGTGAAGAAGGATCAAAGTATTCGTTTGGTGATAGACTGCAAAGTCTCCATCAATAAAGTTTTGCTTCCAAACACGTATCCTTTGCCAGTAGCGCAGGATCTGTTTGCTACGCTTTCGGGTTCAACCATATTTTGTTCCTTGGACCTAGAGGGTGCTTATACACAGCTGCTTTTAACGGATCGTTCGAAGAAGTTCATGGTGATAAATACCATCAAGGGCCTCTACACATACAATAGACTTCCACAAGGAGCCTCATCCAGCGCAGCAATATTTCAAAAGGTCATGGACCAAGTCCTTTGTGATTTGGGAAATGTTTCGGTTTATTTAGACGATGTGCTGATAGCGGGTAAGGATTTTAACGATTGCAAGAAGAAACTTTTATTAGTTTTGGAACGACTTGCCAAAGCTAACATAAAAGTGAACTGGAAAAATGCAAGTTTTTTGTTACGCAGTTGCCTTACTTGGGACATGTTTTAACAGACAAGGGATTGCTTCCCTGTCCCGACAAAGTGAAAACTATCCGTGAAGCGAAAGCTCCGCGGAATGTTTCAGAATTAAAGGCATTTTTGGGACTAGTAACTTACTATTCTAAGTTCATTCCCAATTTGTCCACACGCATCAGCTGCCTTAACAATCTTTTAAAGAAAAATGTGACGTATTGTTGGACAGACAACTGTGAAAAAGTTTTCAACGATTGTAAAGGATTTCTTTTAAACCCAAACCTTTTGGAGTATTTTGACCCGTATAAGCCTATTATCGTAGTAACAGATGCTTGCAGCTATGGTTTAGGAGGTGTAATCGCTCATTTGGTTGATAACGAGGAAAAACCTATTTGTTTCACCTCATTTTCCCTCAACAGCGCACAGAAAAACTACCCCATTTTGCATCTTGAAGCTTTAGCCGTAGTTAGCACAGTAAAGAAATTTCATAAATTTCTTTACGGGATGCATTTTACCATTTATACTGATCACAAGCCTTTAATCGGTATTTTTGGCAAGGAAGGTAAAAATTCCATTTCTGTGACGCGTTTGCAAAGATACGTTATGGAGCTTTCTATTTACGAATACGATATTGTTTACAGACCTTCTTCAAGGATGGGCAATGCCGATTTTTGTAGTCGTTTCCCTTTATCTGATGAAGTTCCTAGAGAGTTAGCAAGAGAGTACGTCAAAAATCTTAATTTTTCCAATGAATTTCCAATCGACTACAGAGAGGTTGCCAAAGAAACTATGAACGATAATTTTTTGCAATCAATTTTAAAATACCTGAAGCAAGGTTGGCCTCAGAGATTGGAAAGACGTTTTGTGGATGTGTACTCTCACTACCAGGAGCTTGAAGAGGTCGGAGGATCGCGTGGTGATTCCTGAGAGTATGAAGAGCAAAGTTCTTAAAATGCTTCATATGAACCACTCAGGTATCAAGATCAAACAACTAGCTCGGAGGACAGTCTACTGGTTCGGACTGAACAAAGATGTGGAGGACTACGTGAAAACCTGCGTGACATGCCATCAGATGACAGCGATCAACAAAAAGGCTCCCTATTCCCAGTGGATTCCAACGACAAAGCCATTCAGCAGAATTCATGCGGATTTTTTTTACTTTGATAAGAAAGTTTTCCTGCTTGTCGTTGACAGTTATACAAAGTGGATCGAGCTAGAGTACATGCGCTATGGTACGGATAGCAAAAAAGGTTTTAAAGGTTCTTATAGATATTTTTGCCAGGTTTAGTCTGCCGGATGTTGTGGTCACAGATGGAGGTCCACCTTTTAACTCCGACAAATTTGTGACATTTTTGGAAAATCAAGGAATTTTGGTGATGAAAAGTCCGCCGTATCACCCTGAGAGTAATGGACAAGCAGAGAAAACTGTAAGATTGGTCAAGGACGTTTTGAAGAAATTTTTCCTTGATCCGGATATGAGAAGTATGGATGTCGATGAACAAATCGCAAATTTTTTGTTTAATTATCGCAACATTTGTTTGGACAAAGGCCAGTTCCCTTCAGAAAGATTGCTCTCTTATAAACCAAAAACTATGTTGGACCTTATTAATCCTAAGAACAGTTTTAAAAACCACTTGACTAACTCGCATGATGATCTTGATTTTGACGATGCAAAAGGTGTTAGTAAACCTGATGCTTTTACTAAACTCAAGAACGGAGATCTGATTTTTTATAAAAATGTTAACACTACAGACATCAGAAGATGGTTTCCAGCCACCTTTTTAAGACAAGTCTCTGGTGCTACTTTCCAGATTTCTCTTAGGGGAAGGATAGTGTTGGCGCATAAGCGTCAGCTTAAACTATCATCTGGCACTCATCGCAAGGGAACCTTAGTTGTCCCGTTTGAGAGTGTGAGTACTCCAACAAATGATCCAGCGCGCGGTTTACCGCCAAATCCGGAAGCAGCACCAATTTCGTCATCTGTAACCAATGTAGAAGCACCACTTTTGTCGTCGGCACGGTCACCAGATTCTATTTTGTCATCGTCTTCGTCGAGGTTGTCGGTAAGAAATAGTAGCGATAATCGTACCAGTAAACGAAGAAGAGAAGAAGAAGAACAAGATTCTGAAGGTAGTACAAATATCGATTTTGAATTCTATGGCTACCCAGCCGATTCTTTCATATTTGCAAACGATTGACCTGAAGTACAGTTTGATAATCGTCAGGAATCTGATCCACTACCAGTGGTTTCGAATGAAAGATCAAGAAGAAGAAAAATTAAGAAACGTAGAAAAAGTGATTTTGTCTATTATTAGTGGACTCGAATAATTTAGATACTTTTAAAATGGATTGTAAATTTGTATATATTTTACTGTTAAGCATAAAATGCATTCGGATGTTTTTAATTTGAATTAGTTGAACTTTAAACATATTTAGAATAAAATGAATTATTCTCGAACTAAAGGATGGAGGAGTTGTAGTAGTGACAAACGCTTGAGAACTCGCTCAGTGTAATCGGGGGAAAGCATGAAGAGAGAAAAGAGAAGTTAGGGGAAGTTCAGCTATGTAAAGAACAGGAGAAATATACGTGTTCAGAAGTTTTGTGACTACCGTCAAACCTAGACGTGTTTTAATTACATTTCGCTACGAGAAAGTCTTATTACCTCTCGATTCTAAAGACTTTACAATGTAATTCGCCAGACCGAGAAAACTTCTTACTTTCGACTCAGAAGAAGGCGAACGGAATGATAGTACAGCATTCACCTTTGCAGTAGATGGATTTATACCTTCCTCGGTAATACGATGTCCCAAAAAATCCAGTTCAGTAACCCTAAACTCACGTTTTTCCCAATTTAATTCTACTCCTCTCTCCTTGGGCCTACTCAGCACCTAAAATGATTTTTTTTCGTTTATTTTATTTATATATTTTACAGTATATTATAAAGCTTTCAAACTATCATTTCCAAATTTTGGTCATGTATCTCCTTAGTTTCTTCCTCAATGATTATATCGTCAAGGTACCAATAAGTGCCCTCACAACCTGACAACATTTCTTCCATGAAGCGTTGAAATATTGCTGGCGCAGTTACCAATCCAAAAGGAAGCCTTTTAAATCTAAATAAACCACGATTTGTGATGAACGTTGTGATGTCCCTCGATTCTTCAGCCAATTCAACTTGATGAAATGCTTCTCGAATGTCAAGTTTACTCTACATCCTGCCTTTCCTCAACCGTGCCAAATATTCATCCACAACTGGAATAGGGCCCATATAGCCGAGGCGGTAAACGCACGGGTATTCAGCATGCCCATGCTGAGGGTGACGGGTTCGATTCCCGGTCGGTCCAGGATCTTTTCGTAAAGGAAATTTCCTTGACTTCCTTGGGCATAGAGTATCTTCGTGCCTGCCACACGATATACACATGCAAAATGGTCATTGGCAGAGGAAGCTCTCAGTTAAGTGCTCATAGAACACTAAGCTGAGAAGCAGGCTTTGTCCCAGTGAGGACGTTACGCCAAGAAGAGGAGAGGTGGAATAGGGAAATGCTCTCGAACAACGGCTTCATTTACGCGACGTAGGTCCAGGTAAATTCGTGGCTCGCCGGAACCTTTACCCACGATCACCAACGGGGACACCCATGTCGCAGGTCCTCGTTTTGCCTCGATAATATCCCGCTGTAGTAGTTGATCCAACTTTCTGTTTACAGCTTCTTCCATAGGAATCGGCACTCTGCGTAGCGGTCGGAAGACTGACCGAACATCTGGTAGCACTCTGATGTGAGCTTTAACGTCGCTTATTTTACTGAACGGTTCGATTTTCGCCTCGACATGATTCACGTCAATTCCAACCTTGCGTACTTCCAACATCTTTGCCGTTGTGTGTCCTAGAATATCCTTTTGGCCTCCGTTAACAACGAAAAATTCTGCAACTGTGGTCCTACGGTCAATGACAATCTCTGCTTCGAATTTCCAGTAAATGATAGCGGTTTATCACTGCCATAACCTTTCAGTACTCTCGAGCATTCTTTTGTTGATTACTCTACGCAGATCTTCCTCTTCTTCAATTCTTCCCAGGTCTCCATTCGTATAAAATTGGCGTCGGCGCCCGAAGCAATCAGTATTTTCAAAGATATTCCTCCTATGGTACAATCCAGCATGTTAATTACATTCCCGCCGTAGAAAGCATAATACACTTTCGAGGCGCAGTCCTGGTTTCCTTCCTGCTCTTCGTCATCATCTCTAGCATCCGGCATGTGTTTAACATTAAACACCTTTCTTGATTTCACTCTTCCATTATCAATCAGCTTACGTTTTCGACACATGGCTTCAAAGTGATCCAGACCCCTGCAGCGTCTACAGGTGCGTGCTTTAGTTGGACAATCAGAAGATTTCGAAAGATGTCCCTGATTACCGCACGAGTAGCAGAAACTGATCGTATTTCTATGGCCCCGTGCTCCCCGTGAGGATCCTTGAAATACCGGCGGGTGAGCCGGCGGGTTTGCTGAACTACTGAATGAAATAGCTGTTCAGTAGCTAAAAATTCATAAATTTGATAAAATTATCATATATATCTTTTTAATGGTTCATTCCTACCTTCGTCCGAATAGTACTTGGATGTTCTTGTATTCTTGCGTGAACTGCCAATCCCGTAAGTGTTGCTGAAGAAGTTCTTTCAGGGACATCTCAAGAAATTTCTTCAGAGGCTCCAGAGGAATATCTCCATGAATTCTTTCCTTTAACCAGAAGTTCCTTCTGCCATACATCCAAGAGTTCTGTCAGGGTTCCTCCTAGAATTTATTTAATGATTCCTTTAGAGGGCTGTTCATAAACCACGTTGACCAAATTTTGGCCATCTCAGAGCCCCCCTCCCCCTTGTAGACTTTCGTCCATATCAAAATTTAGAAATTTGTATGGAGCGTAGACTTTGGCCAGAACCCCCCTAGCACCCTCCAAAAAAGTCTACGTGGTTTATGAATGGTCACTAGGGTTTAGTTCATGGATTCTTGAAAGATTCCGCCGGGAATTATTCCAGAAGTTTCTTCATGGATTCCTTTATGTTTTTTTGATAATCTAGATAATCATCTAGGAATTTATTCGAAGATTTGTTATACTGGTTCATCAAGAAAATCTGTTCAGGTATTCTCAAGGAATTTCTACAGCAACTCATCAAAAAATCATGGTTTTTCTAGAAAGAGGTATGCCAAACTGGGCGGAAATCCAAACTTTCATGAATTATGACGAGCGTAAACTTTTTTAAAAATAAATAAATTTGTTGTTTGTATGGGAGCAATTTGTTGAATCCACCTTCGTCGAATTTTGCACTGGGCCTCCGCCGGTCAAACAATTGCCCCGCTGGTCAAAGGCGATATCAAACAGTCTAAAAAGAAATTTATTTTAGACATCTCACGTCGATCTATTTCAAACAGAAATCACGATATTTTATTTTTGCTCGGGTTTATTCCACAGGTAAGCTCCAATTTCTTACCTGTCAAACGAATGTTGCATTATTATTTTACTTTCGTCTATCCTTTATGTGTGGTGAGAAGCAAAGTACCCGCACACATTCAAAGTTCCAACAAGAAACCAATCTTCACTTGACAGCAGAAGTACCACGAACACAGAGTGTTGCAGTCACCACTGTGCAGGCAGACACCACTTCAGTTTCTTCCTTCAAATTAATTGCTTCCGTCTTGTGTGGCACACGATTGGACTTATTCTAGTGCCACCCAGTAGAGAGACTTCGACGCCCATCCGGTAGAATAGAATCCAGCCATGGGCAGAAGGTGCGATTTGGCGCTTCTTTCACTCGGGGTGATACTACTTTCCAACCAGATCTCCCAGGCCAATGGTAAGTTTAGATAAGCCTAGCTGGAAAGAGACAGCTTCATAAGAGCAGCCAATATAAATAGTACAAAAATCAAACACCTCTAGACTGAATAGAGGCAGGTTTTAGGCTCACCGAAATCGAAAGTAATAGTAGGTATAGTATTCTTGATCCTATAACAAAAAAGACCTTGAGAATCGGGCTCGTCGCTTATGCAGCACTCCTTTCGTTGAAGTCGTTCGAAATATCACACCTCTGCATGCGAGTCAACCGGAGCCAAATCGCACTCGCGCATAAGTCAGCGAGTTCTTGTCGTCGTCGTCGTCATCATCACAAGGGCATGGTTCTAAAATATCAGTGGTTTGCAAACGGGAATGAATTCGCATTCCTCGGGTACGATGATCAGTTGATTCGACAAAGGATTAATTAGGTTTTTTTATTAGAACTCATAGAATATAACATTTTCATACTTTGCGGATAGTTTAGTGTAACGCCATGTTGTACCACGATCGGAAGAGCAAGGCAGCCAGTAGTTCTGGGGGTTCTTGAGCTTATTCATCGCATTAAACATCATATGGGTGTATCTCGAGTGATCGATTTCTCTTTATTTAGTTTCTCTTGGGTTATTCCAAGAAATTCAATTAAATTTCAAATGATCTCGATACTGGTTTCTCCAGTTACAGTTCAATAGAGTCTGTTTTTTATTTTTTTTAGTGTTTTTCCTTTATTACTTTTATAGTAAACTAGCTGACCCGGCAAACCTTGTATTGCCCATTTTAATTGTTGCTCTTGCACAGGTGTTCTAAAGTTTTTGTTAATTTTCTTAACATGTTCTACATATGAACATAGTTACCCACCATTAGGATAAATTGAACCGTTCAAAAATCTTGTTGATCATTTCATTAAAAAATTAGTTGTATGGCTCCAAAGAGTCTGTAAACTCATTTGTATAAACATCTGAAGCCCGGCTCCAGAGGCACGTTATCTTCCATTTGGTACATTTGTCTCAGATAAAGAATGCTGTTTGGTGGTTTGGTTGCTAACCAACTTTTTATCAATTTAACTTAAACTGACAACTCGACCATAGAATTCATAGTTCAACTGCCATAAACTACACAACAGCGCCACTCGAATGAAAAACCTTCGATAAAAAGAAGGAAACATTTAGATATGTTGTAAATTTTAGCAGTTGGTCCGTAAGGAAAATGGAACAGTGTGACTTGAAATTTATTCCGTTTCATCCACCGCAGAGGTCTCACACCAAGCTAAGAACCTTCCCCGGCCCAAACATATCTACCTACAAAATTTCACACCGATCAGATAATTAGTTTCCGAATGCATAAGCGTCAGTCAGACAGATAGCGTGAGTAATAAATTCCTAGAGAAATTCCCAGAGGTATTTCTGGAGTAATTCCATGAAGAATTCTTGGAAGAATATCTGGATGAATTACTGGAGGAAGAATCTTTAGTGGAATCCCTGAAGGCATTCCTGGTAAATTCCTCTAGAAATTACTGGTAGAATACTGGGGAAAACCTAGTGAAATTACTGGAGGAATCCCTTGAACCCATTCCTGGAGGAATCCCTGGATTCTTGGAATAATGCGTGTATAAACTCCGGGGGATTATTTCTTGGATAAGTTGCCGTTGTTATTTCTGAATGAATTACTGCTTTAATTTCTGCAAGAATTCCTGAAGTAATATCTGCAGGAGTTCCTGGGGTAATTCCTGGTGGAATTCTTAAAGGTATTCCTGGAGAAGTCCCAGAATCAAATGCTGCAGAAATTCCTGGATGAATCCCTGGAGGACTCCCTATGGAAATCCCTGGAGGAACTCCTGGAGGAATGCCTGGAGGTATTCCTAAAAGAATTCCTGGTGGAATTCCTAGAGCGATCCCTAGAGGATTCTCTAGAGAAGCTCCTGAAGGAATGCCTTGAGACATGCCTGTGCGAATTCCTGCAGGAATATCTAGAGAAATTCCTCGAGATATCTTAAGAGGAACTCCTGGAGGAATTTCTGGAAGATTTTCTAGAAGAATCGTTGGAAAACTTTCAGGTAGAATCCCTGGAGAAATCCTTTAAAGAATTTCTGGTTTTATATTCTTGCTTTCACTACGAATCTATATAACGATCCTATTGATAATAACGTATTGTGATGTGAAGACAAATGAAGATAAAGATGCTTTAGGTTTGAGATATCAGACTAGACTGATAATTTATTTGATTTCACATTGGTTCGGAGCTCATCGGCTAGTGTTGGTGCTCCGATTCGAGATTTATCGATTGCTTTTTGGGTGAACATCATTTCCCGAATGTGCAGCAATCACTACACTGGAACAGGAAGAAAAGATACGTGCTCAAATTGAATGACTAAAAAAGTTTAGTCCGCATCCCTCAGGTACAAAGTATAGCCGTTTAATTCAAGTCAATTGGGCTGTTAACCGCTTCAAATATGATGTTTGTTATACATAGCTGAATAAAAACTAATATAATAGTTGTTTATGCAACAAGTTGCAAAATGATGATTTTTTCTGCACTATCGAGGCTTGCTGAGTTGGATAAATACGACGAGTGCTGCAAAAATCGAGTTTTGCAACGAGTTGCATACAAAGTTTATTTAATTACGTGCGATCATTTCTAGCTACACAAACATGTAGGTATCAGTAAGAACCACGAGCGCGCGTGTAGCAGGCATCACCAATTATCAAGCTCCCGTTGTCAAACAGTTGTGCTCAAGCAAAAGCAGATTCAGCAGTTGCCTCTACACTAGTTTTGTAGTTCGAATCGTAATTGAAATCGTCCTGATTCGGATTTGAGCTGCTCAGTAGATGTAGAGTCAGAGGCTGAACTTACGGAAGGCACTGTGGTAAGTAATAAGTGCTTACTAACAAAAGTGCTACTTTTCGGCACTCTTAAAAGTGCCGAAAAGTAGTACTTTTCAGCACACTTGCATTAGTAGTGAAAAGTAGGCCATTTCAACATACTTCAGCCAACTGAAATGTTTACAACGTAATTGCAAACATATTTTATAACGCACTCAATATATTTGATATATTTGATATAACACACTCAAGATAGTCCAATATATTTTGTTTATTTTACTAGTCGAACCTCCATGAGTCAATGTTCCTAGACTCGATATCGACTCATGGAGGTATTTTTTTTTTTAATGCTGAAAAATAATATTTTTGCAATTTCTCATCGTAATAGGCTGTTTTACCTTTCGCAAATCTGTCAGGAAAAAGCCTTCTTTTCCACACCAAATGACCAGTGCTGTAATGGTTTATTACAGCACTGATTTGCGTTGCATAATGAACCATTACAGCACTGTTTTCAGTTTTCATTAACTTCTTGATGCTTTCTGGACGCAGGTTTGAAAAAATGTGACAACTGCACAGAATAACCTGCTATGATCAGACTTTCTTAAACATGGCTTAAACATCAGTGTGCAGTTTGATGGAGAAGTTTAGTTAAAAACTATCTTCAAATGGTAATTTACGAAATTGCAAAAAACGTTGTACGCAACTCGGTGCCGAACTCGATTTTTATAGCACTCGTCATAATTATCCAACTCGGCAAACCTCGTTGGATAAATGTACGACTCGTGCTGTAAAAATCTTCATTCTGCACCTTGTTGCGTAAACTACTATTCTGGGTTACTATGATGGTCCCCCAAAAAACTTCCGAAAGGATTTTTTTCCACTACTCGATATTTCCTTGAGTCGATGGTCCCTTCAATATCGACTCATGGAGGTTTTACTGTAGATTGATAATGATTTTTTCGATTTTTTCACTGAGTTCAGTATTTTTCTATCTTTTTTTTTATAAAGTTCTCAGCAGAAGATTTAACTCGGTACACTCGGTAATCAATATTGATCGTTCCACACTATGTTTTTGACAATTGATCTGCTGAACTCGTTAACTGATTTACAGAGTTACAGCAAAAGATACAACCGAGCACACCTAGTTGAATCTGCTGTTGACTCAGGAAAAATACCGAATTAATATTGGTGTGTGGATTGGGCTTTGGATCAACAATCCAGAGACGGCGAATGCAGTGCTGACATGGTAAAATCAGAGCTCAGGTTACTCAAGCAAGTTTTCCAAATCACAATTTCAGAAAAACCACTCCATAAAAAATATTTTCAATGTTTTTTTTGTAAATATTGCAGGTATTCCTTCTTTGAGTTCAGCAAGAATTCTTCCAAAGATTCCTCCAATGATTACCTTCAATTTTCTCCATGATTACCTTCAGGAATACCCCCAGAAATTCCTTTAGGAATTCTTTCATGATTAATCTTTTTTTTTCTTCAATTTATAAAGAAATAAGATTCTAGCAGAATTTCCTAAATTATTCAAGCAAAAATTCTCCCAAAGATTACTCTAGTCCTATAAAATGCATTCCTTCCTATGCGTTGCTTTGAAAATTGCTCCAGGGATCATTTTTGTAACTCCTCCATGAAATTTCCTTGGGTCTTTTTCAGAAGACTCCCAAGAATTTTCTCAAAAGACTCATCTCAAAACTAGTCCATGAGTGTTTTTTTTTTCAGAAATTTCTCCTGGGATTCCTTTTGCGATTATTTAGGAAATTCCATCAAGGACTGATACGGATGTTCTTGCATATACAGGGGATGGCCAAAATGTTTGGGATAGGCAACTTTTTTTTTCTCTCACAAAAAAAGTTCAACATGCTATAACTTTTCATAGAGTGCATCAAAAAATCTCAAATTTTGACTGTTTATCAACCTGTTAAATGTGCATCATTGGTACAAATTTGGGCTGGATTGATTAATCTTTCGCAAAGTTAGAACCAATGATGCAAATTATCACCTCACTAGTGCTCATCACAGCTCATCAACTGTATATTTATCGCGTGCGTTTGAACTGTGCACTGATCAGCGATGACCAGCAGCAAAGAGGTGGCAAAACGAACATGATGTAAATCACAAACGATTTTGCACACATCTGACTGCGCCGCCACATGCTCGCCCGAACAGCCGAACCATACCGAATCACAGTGATGCGGCTCCATACAAAAAGTCTTAACATGCATGATATTCGTTCAAAGCTTATAAAAACTTTATTATTTATTAGAATAAGTTAACTAGAAGTCATGTTGACTTCCTATGGGCCACATTGGCCACTTTCAGAACCGTTCCGGAATCCTGGTTCCCCTGAGGAAGTGGAAAATTTGGAGATTTTTTAAAACCCATCTTGCGACACATCGTTTGTCATAATTTTGCAAAATAGGTCCACTAGAAGTCAATTCAGAACATTTGGGCCAGGTTGGCCACTTTCAGGACCGTTCCGGAATCCTGGTTCCCCTGGGGAAGTGGACAATTTGGGAATGTTTTTTACCCTCCAACGTCCAATAGGGAACCAATGGAGATAACAGATTTTTTTGAGTGAGAAGCGAATAGTACAATAGAAATGTTCATTTCGCCGAACCGGTTCATTTTACCGATTCATTTTTGAACCGGTAAAAAATATTTTATAATTCCGATTAGAAATCGTTAATTTTTTTTATAATTTATTTTCATGGGAAATTAAACATGAATCAAATGTATTATTTTAAGAACCGGTTTGCTCAACCGGTTCACTTTTGAACCGATAAAATCAAGCATTTCGTCCAACTGGTATTATGCTGATGTTCTATACATTATGATGATAAACAAGTGGAGAATACATTATTTGTTGGACCGTTTTGTCTAACCAATCTATTTTTGAACCGGTTAAATAATTACAGTATATCTCTTCAGGATAGTTGTTTTATAATTACTACTTATGGCTAACCTTCCACAAAAAAAAATAAGTGAATTTGAAAGCCAGTTCATTTTCGAACCGGTAAAATCAAGAAATTCATCCCACTAGTAAATGGATGCCCATTCGACAAAAAAAAAGATAATTTTGAGAGCCGGTTAATCAAAAACAATGATTTATGAACCGGTTAATTAATTTTGCTGCCCAGCTTGATAATGGTTAATTTATTTTTATGAACAATTAAACATAGGACCAAAATAAGTGATAAGGAAAGCCGGTTCACTAATCCGATAAACTTTTGAAAAGAATAAAAAAGTTCCGCCTGTGCAGTGTCAGTGTAAAAAAACATCATTATTTTTCAAGATTGACAGATCAACGAAACTAAATGATTTTGCAAACTGGCTAAAACCAACTTATTTATGTACCGGTTAAAATATATAATTGTTCAGTTTGAGAAACGTTGAAGTTCTCCTAAATGATCAGAAGATACACAGATCGAAAAAAGAGTGTAAAGTTCTGTGACATATGATGCACATAATTGGAGCGTGGGATATCGCAGAAGTTTACATGACATATCATGTAAAGTTCATTAAATATTATGTAAACTTCCATTATATGTCATGTAATTCAGCATGACCCTGAGAGTTTACATGACATATAACACAAATTTACATGATATATCATGTAAACCATCATAACACTAAGTTTACATGACTAAAATGAAGTTTACATGACGTGTAAACCTCATTATTTTTATCTGTGTACGTTTGACCGTTACACTTTTGAACCAACTAAAACAATTTCGTACCAGTACTTATTTATGTATTTATTTATATCTTCCATAAGTTTCTAATATTCATGAACACAAAAAAATGTTGAATCAATACTAAAAAAAAAATATTGTAAAGAAATATTTTTCGAACAGCTACCGGTAAAATAAGCCACAGCATAGAATTATTGGTTAATGCTTGTGGAAGTGGCGAAAATTAGGATCTATCTGAATTAGGAATAATATCCGATAGAAAAACAAAAGCATGTAATTACTCATTTAGGACAAAAAAAGTTTATCAGATGTGTGTAATGCAAACAATTACAAAACCTGATATATTAACATGGGTTAATAAGTTCAAGTATTTTGTTTTTTGTTTTTTTTTTTCATTTAAGATACGTGGGTTTACAATTTCGATAAAAACAACTTCCTTCTATTTATTGGCGTAACGTCCCAGCTTCAACAAAATCTGCTCATCAGCTTCAATTAAAGTTCTCTAAAGACTTCCGTAGTTATTTACTGAAAATTTGTCTATGCCAATTTACCTTTTTTTGGTGTTTGACACATTCCACGCGTTACGTTTTGCGCGAATATCAAACTTTTGCTTGTTATAAATTCATGCCAACCAACTTATCAAAAGATCAGATTTGAATATTAGGGTCATTTCATGCTTTCTAATTAAAATTGGTCCTTTTTACTTCGAGAAAATCAAGAAACAGGGCCAAAAGGGACACCATTGCAATTGAAATTTTAAATACGAAAATATTCTGGAACGGTCATAAATCGAACACAGACATCATCAACGTACTCTTGCTGAATACCTGCGCGCATAATAGCTATTTATGTCTTGTCTTAAATACTTTTCACATATAAAAATGTTAACATTCTACAACAAGCATCGGCTCTGTTATGCGCTATGGTAGCTGAGCCGATACAAATTAATAGAAACTTCTTCAATGTAGAATTTGAGAAAATGTTGGAAATAATTTAGATATAAAGATGTTTTCCCATTGACCTCTCGTCTATGTATGAGTTGCTTGCATGGCTCCGTAAAGCTTCATGACGTCTGAGCCTTGAAAATAAAAAGTTGAATGATAAAAGATAAGAAATGGAAGCAATACAATCGTAACAATTTGAAGATATAAATGTATCTCCTTTTATTCGTAAAATAAGTAAAGCAATACGCTAACTATAAGCAGGAGGTCAAATGTAAATTCAACATAAGGGCTTTCTAGTTGTTTCTTTGCCGAAAAACATATGTTGCGCAAGTTTGCGCAAAATAACCCCTAGGTTTTCTGAAAGCTGACAAAAAAATCTTCAAAATGAATATAGCGTCAAATGTGTACAAATGTGTGCTCATATTTGAAAACTTAGAGGAAGTTTGTTTTTGTTTTTCCATACATTTTATATGGGAGCTTAAATTTCAAGTATGATTTACACCCACTTTAAAGCTCTGGAAAAAATTCAATTTTCGTTCAATCAGCACCAAATTTTGAAAATAGACTATTCAAATGTCGAAGAAAAATGCAAAAATACATTTGAATCAAAATACGTAAGTTGATTTTTCGACTTTTTTCCGCCCTCGCATCACTGTGCGAATAGGTTGGTTTGCGAAGCTACGGCACGAACGCTCGACACGCACACAGAAGCAACATTCGCATGTACCGATACCATACTAATAAAGCTTCCAGCCAACAATGCTTCGCGATAAGCTGTCGAAAAGCATCGAAAGCGATGAAAAGAGATGCTTGGCTAGAACGCAACGGCTCAACGGCGAAAAGGAAGAGTCAACTATGCTGATTAGTGTTGAGTCCGTTCGTGTGCTACTCGTATGGGAGGTTGATTTAATAAAGCGAGGATGGGTGAAAACGTATTCGTTGTCGAAAGCAAATCGCATCATTTCGCGAATGTTTTCATCAAATAGCAAGCTTGGTTAGAACCGTTTGGGTAAAACACTATTTTTTAGACAACTCATTTTTGAGCTGTCATATCTCGGAAACCAGTGAACCAGTGCACTCTATGAAAAGTTATAGCATGTTGAACTTTTTTGTGAGAGAAAAAAAGTTGCCTATCCCAAACATTTTGGCCACCCCCTGTATTCTTGCTGTGTTTCTTCAAACATTTCTGTAGGAATTTCCCCAAGGGATATTATCAGAATTTTTCTTCTTTAGCATTCTAGAAATTTATTTAGGGGTTTCTCATGGAGTTCCTCCTAAGATTTCTTCAAAAGATGAAAATTCCAGGAGAAAGCAGAGGTGCGGAGATTATTTCAGAGATTCATTCGAAAATTGTTCTAGGTGATTCTTTTAAGAATGGTGAATCTTTTCCAGTAACTCTTCCATGAATTATTGTTGAAATTTCTACAAAAATCTTTACAGGTCATATTTCATATATTCAAAGAATTCCTCAGGCATTTATTTAGAATTTTCTCTGAAATTGTTGGCGATGGCTCTACCTTGTATTGACTAACCCTGTATCCTTCACCGTCTAACGTCATTCAGTGTATACTTGTGAGGGAGATGTTGGGAAGACTGACGTTTAGATATAGCAGACAAAACACTATTGAACAAGAAAACTATTGATACACGTGAATTAAACTAAAATTTGATTATTTTGAATTCCTAAAACTACTGTTTGTGCTTAAAAATAATCGTTGATCTTATTCTACGTAAGTAAAACTGTATTACACAATCACGAACATGTACTTAATACTAAATTGTTAAAACTAGGTAATCAACGAGCACAAACGTAGAGCTGCTGTAAGGTGAATTTATTTACAATTAATAGACTAAAATCTGTAAGTAAAAACTGACTGCACACTTGAAATTATGCTAAAATAAAACCTATTTACAGCTTAAAGCTAATCCTACAGTAAAAGTGGAGTGCTAAATAGAAGTCCGAAAGTTTTCGAGTCGTAAAATTCATTTCAAGAGATTCTGAAAGTTCCTTTAGAAATTTCTTTGGTAATTGCTTAGGGTAAAGTGTCACGAGTATACCAAAATGGAGAATCCTTGTCGTTTTGACAGGTCTCCTGATCAATTGGAACTATGCCGCCGTGTGCAGCATAGTTTGGTCCCATGTTAATAGGGATTGCCATTAAACATGGGACAACTATGCTGCGCACGGCAGTATGGGTATGACACTAGATCGACTGTTCCAATTTTGACGTTTCTCCTCTTTGTTTTATCCAGCCTCGTTAGCTTAGGTTTATTCAGGGTTATATTTTTCCGATGATGCTTCTGACTTCTCCAAAGATTCTCTCAGTAATTCCTGCAGACATTACTCCAGAATCTATTCCTTGGTATTTTTCAAAGAATTTATCAAAAAATCCTTCTATGAATAGGTACTTGCATGATTGGGTCCTCCTGTTCTTCCGGGTATTTTTTTTAAAGATTTTTTCAAAAGGAAACTCTTTTTCTAGGAAACTCCAAAACTATACCAAAGTTTTTTAAAGAAGGGATTCCTACAAACAACCATCCAAGGGCTTCTTTGAAATCTTAGCAAGAGATTCCGTCAAGAATTCTTCCAGGATTTTTTAGTGCAATTTCTGGAAGAACTTCCGTATGAATGGAGGTATATCTGAAACAATTACTAAATGAATCTTTGAAGGCACCCCAGGCAATATGTTTGACGGAGCCACAGGAGTAGTTTCTAAAAAAAATCTTAACTTAACTCTTAAAACACTTCCCGAAAGATGCGAGTGTAGAATTAGCATTTAAGTTAAAATACACGTTAATAAAAACAAAAAAAAACTTCCCAAAAGAATCTCTATAGGATGTTTTGAAGAAATGGGTCGATGTCTGTCTGTCGATGTGTCGAAAAGGAACTGTTGAAGAAATCTCGCAGTGAAATTCATAAATGAATCCCTTAAACTCTGAATAAGCCTTTGAAGATCCTTTTAGAAGAATCCCTGACGAAATATTGGAAGAAATCCTAGCGGGAATTTCTGAAAGAATATCTTTTTTTTAAGAAATTTCTAGTAAAATGTCTGTAGAAATCTCAGGAAGTAGAGACTAGAGGAAGTAGTAGACACATTCTACGGGCCCCGTATCCTCAATACCAATTTTTCAAAGTTGATTTATGGCATATTGGACATTTTTATCACATTCTACATTACTTTTGTCATCCAAAAATGTATTCAACATGATATTAGTGTGACAATAGATATAAATTGAACGACGATTAAGATTAACATTAAAATCGGAATTTTAAGTCTTTTAGGCACACTTTTCATCCAAACTATCGTATTTTAAACACCATCACACTGATTTCAAAAGTCTTCCATCATTTGTAGATAATTGTATGTAGATTTTTTAGCATAAAAAGATTTTTAATCGGAAGACTTCACAACTCTGAAATATGGCTGATCATAGTATGGGTTTTTATTGCGTTGTAACGTCACGAAAAATCGACATTTTTAAATTTTATTCAAATACGGAAAACGTTACAAATATGAAATTTTGTATGCTCTTTGTACTCGAAAAGAGCTTTCAAGTGAGACTAAAAAAAAGAAAATCGGTTCACGGAAGCCTGAGTTTCACCTGGTTGAAGTTTGCGTTGTAACGTCACGAAAAAAAGTTCTGTGGAAAAGACCAAATCTTTCTGGCTTGGACGGCTTCTGAATTCGACAAACGTAGTTCTATATTCAAAACAGTTTCGTTCTCGTTGTGTATGAGCGTTTATAAACTGCGTACCATTGCCGGGTAATAAACTACGTAGACTTTTGAAGGACGAGGGAGATGGTGTTTGGCCAAAATGTAATTGTACTGCGATAATGTATTTTTTTTAATCGTAATCTAATACCACTCAAACCAAGACTCAAACCGAAAATTTCTGTGATATGAGTGGCCAACAGACGAAACACTGACGAAATTACAAAGTTATTAAGTTGGTCAAAGGCTTACAGTTGATGGATAGTTTGATTTAAAGTTTCACCAACAGGCGGCACTAGAGAACTTACTTAAAATGTGTATGCCCTCTAGCGCCTCCTAGTGGAAGGATTTGAATCGTACGGCCCATCAATTAAAAGTTCTTGGCTAGCCAAACAATTTTGTCGAGGACACCAACTGTCTAAATAGTTAGGATCTTGAAATATATGGGATGGATATTACGTCAGTGTTACATCTATTTTTGATATAACAAGAATCACCGAAAAACAGACGTAACACCTACGAAATTGAAACTGATATATCTCGGGACTCTAATTACTTAGACTTTAGACTTTTAGAATGTTGATGTCTTTGGAAAAGTTGTTTATCTTGTCAAGAATTTTCAGTTTAAAAGCCGTTTGGTTCAAGTTTCTAACTGACTAGTGGTAGTTGAAAATTTGAAAAAAAAAATGCACTTTATATTTATTCAAAAAATATTCAACATGTTGTAACTTCTTATGAAGTGCTCAAAGATTTTGCCAAAGAATAGTTTCTCAACAAATCAAAATTTGTTGAAAACTTTTTGAGAAATTCTAATCTATTGTAAACTTTTATTAAACGTCGCCCAGTGTGTCTGAATCTCACATCCAATAGTAAATCAGCTGTCAGTTTTTGACTTATAAAACAACTTTGCCAAAGACACTAACTCTCTAATTAATTATGACTCTGACATATATAGGATGGATTTTTTTTTGTCAGAATTAGGTCTATTTGTCTCTGGAATCACAGAAATTGATGCCCCTAAGTGGTATGCAGATCCTCAGGTATGTCTTTGGTTCAATAACCGCTCGCACATCTTAAAGCGTTTTAAATTGAATCAATGACATTGCATAAATTATTGAAAAAATATTTAATTCGACGGAGTGATTAGTTTTATGCTGCAAAATCTAAATATCTGGCGGTGCGAAGTAATGAATGGCAACGGTTAAGTCTTTGGGACAATATTAGATGAATATGGGTGGTACTAGGCCGAAGATGGGTACCATTAACCTTCATGAAAAGGTTTTCATACTGCTGATAGCAATAACTTGGCCCTCCGAGCCATTTATCACAAAATGGATTTTCAATTGAATAAAGTTCCCCTTGAAGCAGTGAAGATAATGCAATGATATATTCACAAATTCGGGTAAATTTGGTTGATTATTCTGATTCTAACATGATGTGCATTTTCGTGACGTTACAACGCGAGCAGAACCCTGTTTGAAACTGAACGGGCGTTGTAACGTCACGAAATGTAAAAGTCGATTATTCAAAAACAAATCCGAAATTTAAATGTTTTATTCCATTGAATTGAAGAACAAACCAATAAATTTCAATAGCGGAAAAAAAATTCAGAATATTATAAAAATCCGAGTAGATTTTTTAAGATGTTGGTAGCGCATTAGAGAGGGTCGGATTCTAGCGCGTTGTAACGTCACGCTACAAATACCCATTTTGAACACGTTTTTCCAATGAAAACTAAATGTTCAATAGGTCAAATATATCAGAAATTTTACAAGGAATCCGAATATGAAAAAATATTTTGAGGTTTACGCTCGTTTTCATGAGTTATAGAGGAAAATCTGACTACGAATGCGTCAAAACGTTGTAACGTCACGGTAGAATGTGTCAGTAGAGATTCATTTCTGGAGGAATATTTGAAAATGAAAAACTTTCTGGAGAAATTCAAGGAGAAATTCCTCGGAAAAGCCTTGAGCGGAATTCCTATAAAAGTTTATCGAGTGGAGAGCAGACCTAGTGTGATGGTTAAAGCGTATGCCTTTCACGCCGAGGACCTGGGATCGAATCTCACTCCCACCAAACTCACAAAATGTGAGTTCTTCCTTCGGAAGGGAAGTAAAGCGTGGGTCCCGAGATGAACTAGTCCAGGGCTAAAAATCTCGTAAATACAGATGAAAATAGAAGTTTTTTGAGTATTCTTTAAGAAAATTCCTGAAAAAATCCTTTAAATAAGATTCCAAAATAAGTTTGTGGAAGATTTTCTAAAAAATCTGTGGAAAATTTTCAGGAGTAATCCTAAACATTTGATTTTCCGAAGGAATTGCTGGGAGCATTTCTAGAAGTAATCCTGAAGCAATTTGTGGACATATTTTTAAAGAAATTCTTGTAAGAATACTAGAAAAAAAAGCCTAGGTAAGTTTCTGTAAAGATCCGTTGGTAAAAAAAACACTTGATATATCTCTAAAGGAGTTCCTGGCAAACATTTCTGAATAAGTTCCTCAAAGAATCTGCGGAGAAATTCTTAGAGCTATCCTTTAAAAAATTGCCGGAGAAATTTCTGGGGAAATATCTGAAGGAATCTCTGGATGATTTCCTGCACGATTTTCCGGTTGGAATTCAGAGAAGTTCCTAAACACATCCTGGCGAAAACTTTAGTGATCTTCCTAAATGAATCTCTGGTAGATTTTTCGAAGAAACCACTGGTAAAATGTATAAAAGAAACTTTGGGATTTCTGAAGAAATCCCTGTAGAAATTAGTCAAAGAATCGCCAGAGACATCTTCCAAGGGTTTTTAAACGAATTCCTGAAAGAATTTCTGAAGCAATTCCTGACGAAGTTTCGGGAGTTCACGAGTTCAAATTTAGAAGAAACTTCTGAAAAAATCCATGGTTAGAATCCTTGGACAAATTCATGAAATTTTTAGTCTATTGAAGATTTTTAAGAGAAATCCGTGGAAAAATTTCTGGTGGAATTCTGAACTTTTGTTTTTCTGAAGGAATCGCTGAAAGCATATCTGAAAAAATATATGGATGATTTCCTGAAACACTTCTGGTATGGGATTTTGAAAGAATGTAAGGATGAATTTCCGAAGAAACACACGGAAGCTTTTCCAGAGGAGTTCTCAGAGAATTTTTTTATTGAAGGTGCCTCTGGAAGTAATCCTAAAGGAAATACTCAGATTCATTCAGGAGTGGAACTGGATATTCAAAGAGCTGGGATCGACATATTCACAAAATGTGAGTTCATTCTTTGGATGGAAAGTGGAATGTGGGTCTCGAGATTACTTCAGACATTACTCCATAGATTTCAGCAAAAAAAAAATCGGAAATTCCTAAAGCGATTCTTTCAGAAAAATTTTGTTGGTGTAGTATTGTGGACAAAGTATTATAAAAGGCATCGTACACAAATTACGTAACGCTATAGGGGGAGGGGGGAGTCCAGCTTAGCGTTACGATCCATACAAAATATTTTTTGATTTTCATACAAAAAGCGTTACAAGGGGGAGGGGGGAGTCTGAAATTGCCGATTTTAGCGTTACGTAATTTGTGTACCATGCCAAAGATGTTAAATTAAATAAATTAAAATGAATGAACGGTATGATCTGACGATGTTTGTGAACCACTGCTTCAAATCAAATGCTTGATGAAGCATACTAAATCATCCAATATTGGCTTGCATGAATCGCACGGAACAATTTATGCAAATATTATTCTACACATCTTCAACTAAACGTTTGCTTTTCCTCCTAATAGCTCTGCTGAAACGGTGCTACCAGTGCAGATCGCGCGGCGAACTGGGCAGTTGCAAGGATCCGTTTACGTTCAATGCGACCCAGGCGGAGAACGAGCGGGGCGTGACGGCCGTCCCATGCGCTTCCGGTTGGTGCGGAAAGGTGATCGAGGGTCAAGGATCTTTCCGGGAGGATGGTGAGCGTTCGCTGGGTTACTCATTCAAATTTACATGATGGCTCTAATGTTGAAATCTCGATTGTAGATTACGATATGGCAACGCAGCGCATGTGCGTCCAGCGGGGTCCATCGGATTCGGAGGATCGGTGCGCGTACACCGTTTACAACTATAAGAAGGTCTACATGTGCTTCTGCCAAGGGGATCTGTGCAACGGTGCAGTGCATTTACGAGTGTCTACAGGTTTTCTGATGATGGCAGCAACATTGACCAGTGTCTTGTTTACGGTTGTGAGATTTCATTGATGACTGCATCGAGCGTAGATCACCATAGAACCATAGAAGTTAGCACCGTACTCGCTTTGAATGGCGTACAGAAGAGATTGTAAAATGTTCATATAAATATATATTTATTTTTATTGTGTTCTAAATTAAAATAAATGCTGGAAAATATTGATAACTAGAATTTCATTTTTATTGAATTATTCATGCATCGTACTCCTTTTTTTGGACTTCTATTTTTATATCTGCACAATTACGATTGATCTAAAGTTTTTGTTCACTTCATCATACTATTTTTTTTAAGAAAAGCATTCTAAAACCTTGAGAATGTTGGCGTAATTGAACCGCAGCTCAATAAAGGCTTTCAATATCTGATAAAAATTATATAATTTTTATGTTCAACATCTTCGCATAGATAAGACTGAAGTACTACGCAATACTATGCCACACGTTTCGGTTCGCTGCTGCTTCTGTCCAACCTCTGGAGCGTCCTACATTCGTCAAATCGACTTGGTCAACTCATATTGTCCACTAAGCTCAACGTTGTCTTGCACCATCCGGATTTATTGTGAACACAATCTTTGCAGGGTTGCTATCCGACATTCCTCTCTGACTTATGGGTTCACCGTAGAGTGCAGTGAGCTTATGGTTCAACCTTCTCCACCACACACCGTTCTCCTATACATCGCCGAAGCTCTTCCTGAGCATGCGTTGCTCGAGTGCGTGCAAGTCCCCCTCGAGCATGGTCCATGTTTCGTGCCCGTAGAGGACCAATAAATGATGAACAGTAAATTTGAAAGAGCATCACCCTGCTTCAATCCATCCAAGGTCACAAGCGAGGTAGACACTAAGTCTGCGACCCGAATACTTGATTTTGATCCATTCAGCGTTGCGCGTATCAGCCTAATTAGATTCGCCGGAAAACCATGTTCTGACATTATCTGGCAAAGCTCATTTCATTTCACTGAATCGTATATGCTGCTTTGAAATCAATGAACAGGTGATGAATCTGAAAATTATATTCCCGAAATATATCTAGAATCATCCAAAGGTTGAACATTTGATCCGTCGTTGACCGGTCCTCATGAAAACCAACCTTGTATTCGTCGACGAAGGATTCCTCAAGTCTGTTGAACACACGTAAATATGTCAACCCTAATCCAACCTAATGCATCTGACAGGATCCAACATCTATCGTGTATCCACAATGGAATGCTTTGTGGATGCACAAATGTATACATACCAGATGTTGGATTCTTAAAAATGGCGGCCTCGCATCCTGATGGTTGAACAGGACACGCGATAGTATCTTATACGCCGAATTCAAAAAGGTAATCCTTCTGTAAACACTCTAGTATGTGCTCCTTCTTGTAGATTGGCATTATGAGGCCATCCAACCAGCTGGTAGGCAATTCTTTATCCTCCCAAATCTTTACAATAATCTGGTAGATTGATTGGCTTCCCATCAGCCTTGCTGTTTTCAGCTCCTCGAAGGCCGCCTTAACCACATCCAGTTTTACTTGACTGTCACCCTTTATGGGAATCCTATTCCTGACTGCTCCTTCACTGCTACCATTCAACAAATCTTCGAAGTGCTCCTTCCACCTGGCTGCCGCCAGACAAGTCTGTCAGCAAATTTCCTTACCAGTAATTACACATGGCGGACACTGGCGCAGTCTTGTACCGCGCACCATTGACAGTTGCATAAAACCTCCGCATATCGTTCCTGTTCATACCTTCCTGCACTTCAGGAGGCCGTTTTTTATTGCGTTTTTTTTTATTGAGTTGAAGGAGAGGCTTTCAGCCCTTACCCGCTGTTACCCGGCAGGGCGGCCTAAAGCAGGGTACCTCCACTAAATTAAGGATTTCGGATGAAATGAAATGTGTAAATATAAATAATTTTTCAATTTTCAATAAACTCTATTAACTACTCAAACCTGCGTTTTGCCCCGGCTCTTTGCTCTTTGGCTTCGGTCGACTCGTTGGGGCCCTTGCTGCAGTGGTGGTGGTGGTCGTCGTTGGCTCCCGCACGGTCTATGCGGAGCACCTTCCTTCTTCTTCTTTCTTCTTCTCCTTCTTCTTCTTCTTCTTTGGGCACTGGGGTTGCCGAAGCAACCGTCCTTGGCAGTTAGCTAGGGGGAAGAGCGGGCTCCTTTGTCGGATCCCCCCTAGCGACGGTGGTGATCAAACACCGGACAAACTACTCGCCGTAGAATGCCCTGATAGCAACCTCGGTTGACTATCACAGGTGGTACGCCCCTTTGTACCTACCTGTCTTCGTCCTCCTTGACGTTTAGCTACACGGGCGAGACTGGCTCTACTGGCTGAGCCCGTGTAGCGAGAACGGTGGGTTTTTGTCGACACTTGGCTAAACCGCCGGGAAGCGAATCACTCCTTTATAATTAGCTTCCCGTGATGGCGGCGGTCGTCACCCTTGTAGCACTATCACTTTCACAGCACTACACTTTGGTTCCCGAACCACGGGCCGGCACTTTTCCGTTGGAATTCACTTCCCGGATACTTCCGTCGGTGCTGGGAACAACCATCCAGCAATAAACGGCGCGAAAACGGCACTTTATTCTCACTCCCGGGGGTAGAAAAACGGGTGAAAATACGCGTCCGTCGCACTACGTGGTTCGTAACTTTTTTTTTTCAATTGTCATCGGCTCGACCAAAAACAAACCACACACCACATCTCTCATCGTGCGCGATTGTTCTGCTGCTTGTTGCTGCTGATGTGTGCATAGGGGTGGGGATATTGGGGTCAAATGTCTCACCGATACAATATGTACGATTTTATTTTTCCCTTATTCTTACCAAACAAACTTTACAAATCAAATAAAAAAATAACAAAATAAACAAATTAAAATATTGAAAAACACAGTGGTACACGTAAATTTAGGACAAAATTGTAACCGTGGGTTACAGATTGGCATTATGAGGCCATCCAACCAGCTGGTAGGCAATTCTTTATCCTCCCAAATCTTTACAATAATCTGGTAGATTGATTGGCTTCCCATCAGCCTTGCTGTTTTCAGCTCCTCGAAGGCCGCCTTAACCACATCCAGTTTTACTTGACTGTCACCCTTTATGGGAATCCTATTCCTGACTGCTCCTTCACTGCTACCATTCAACAAATCTTCGAAGTGCTCCTTCCACCTGGCTGCCGCCAGACAAGTCTGTCAGCAAATTTCCTTACCAGTAATTACACATGGCGGACACTGGCGCAGTCTTGTACCGAGCACCATTGACAGTTACATAAAACCTCCGCATATCGTTCCTGTTCATACCTTCCTGCACTTCAGGAGGCCGTTTTTTATTGCGCGCAAACCCCAAAATTTTATTCCCACCTTTGGGTTTCCGCGCCGAAGACCCAGCGCCAGATTCGGCGACAAAGAGATTTGACAGCAAGCGCCGGACAGTTGGCAATCCTGATATTTGACGGCGGCCATCCGTTAGCTGTGGGAGTGAATTGTTGTCATGCATATAGAACATTTCGCTGAAAATGCATGTGTATTATGTTATTGTGGACAAATGTTTTGCTGTGTTAGTGAGAAGTATAGCGATTTGCTGTATCGCGTAAGCTTTCGCTGGGAGAAAACGTCATAGAACTCAGCGAGGTAAGGAAAATTGTCAATGAAAAAAGCAATACTGTGGCGAATTCGTTTCTCTTCTGCTCTTGCCACCCAGTACCGCTCCCTGTGGAGCCGGGATCGGCCACTAACATTCGACTTCTTGCGGCATTCTTTTCGTTCGTCACATTTCGTCAGGCCTATCCTCTCGTTCAGCTTCTGATGGTACTGTGCAGCAACCCCTTCGGGTGACAAGTGTTGCATATTGAAATGCATCTTTCTGTTGTTTCTTGAACTAGTAACGCTGGATAATCGAGCTCGGAGTTTTGCGGCTACAAGATAATGATCCGAGCGCCAATGTTCGGTCGTGTGTAGGACCTCACATCAATGACGTCCTAAAAATGTCGCCCGTCGACCAGCACGTGGTCTTTTTTTTTTATAGAATGAGGAAATCTGTTGGTTGGAAAAACCTCATTCTGTCACTACCTTACCTTTGCTCCACGGTACGCCCGTTAGGGATGACATCGTAGGGGGGGGGAGGGGCGTACTTGCGCACTCTCACTGTCAAACGTCAGCTATCACATATAACTGTCCTCTAGGGGGCCAACTCGACTAACTGTTGGTCGACCCGCCATTTCCTCTGGAGGTGAAGAACGATTGTGGATACCGTGGCCAACACGGCATTCCACTCGTCCACCCCCATACATATCCTCTCTACTATGTTATCGGGAGTAGTATCTCTACCGCATATCTCGCACATGCTCGACCTCTGCTCCGTGAAGCGCGGGCATTCGAAGAGCATGTGTTCCGCCGTCACCGCCCTATTTGCACACTCCGGACATGAGGGCGAATCTGCACGCCCGAACCTGTGCAAGTACAACCTAAAGCACCCATGGCCCAACAGGAATTGTGTCAGGTGAAAGTTCACTTCGCCATGGGGCCTACACGTCCACCGGGACACGCTCGGTATGAGCCTGTGTGCCCATCTACCCTTGGTCGAAGAGTCCCAGACTCTCTGTCATTTCATCATGGACGAAATTCTGGCTTACGTCGCGTACCTCTTGTACCTCTTTTTTCGTAATTGAGTGTTACGAAAAAAGAGGTACAAGAGGTGCGCGACGAAACGCCAGAATTTCGTCCATGATGATTGGCAGAGAGTCTAGGACTCTTCGACCAAGGGTAGAACCACGGCCAGCACTAGTGCTATCGGCATCATGCCCGCTAGCACGCATACCACGTCTTTCGAGATGGTCCGGCATGCACTGGCCACCCTAAGGCACATTAGCCTGTATGTGCTTTCTAGTCTTTGTACATTCCTCTTCACTTTGAGCGGATTAGACCATGCAGCGGCGCCATACCGTAGTATGGACACCGCTACTGATGCGAGCAGCTTTCGCTTAGGGTAATTCGCCAATTGTTGAACGGTTAGAACTGGCATTTTCGTTTTCGTTTGTTTTTCCGTGCATAATTCCACTTTAGTTGAAAAATATCCAGTGAACGTCTAGATCTACTTATTCCTTATACTGTCCATTGGATTTGTATTCCCATAAATTCCATTTTCTAAGAGAAAATAGAACATTTGTATGGGAAGTCTGTAACCCAAATGTTGAACGCTTCCTTAAGCTTGCTCATCCTAATGTTGGACGGTTCTCGCTAATTGTTAAACGGTTGAAGCTTTGTTCGTAATTGATGACGTATAACCCGACATAAGCCTATCATTGACCTATTTTTATTTTGGCCACCAAACCCAACATAGACCCTACAGTTATCCGATGTGGGTCCAACAGTGGTCCAACATTTGATAAAATTTGATCCTACTTTGACCCGACATCCAACATTTTTTCACTCTGGCGGATTTTGTTCCGGGTTTTGCGCCCAGTTAGTCATTTGAGTGACAATTCATTCAAATGCGGGAGCGTTCATAAAATACGTCACGCAATAATTGTCCATTTTAATCCCCCCTCCTCCTATGTCACACTTTTTGTATGGGACCTCTGATTTTTTGTACGGGTCGTCGAACTTTGCTGAACTCCTCTCACCTCTCCCCCCTCAAAGTGTGACGTAATTTATGGACGTTCCCAATGAATCGCTTCCCATTTGAAGAGAGCTCTAGTGGACTGAAAATTGTTTTAAACAGAACCAAATGCAAAAAAATGGCTGAAATGATTTGACTAGAAGCGAAAATGAGAGAAGAAAAGAACGCCTTTGAAAGCCCCTGAAATACCCCTGGAAACCCATGGGACCCAGTCAACTCCCTAGAATACCCCTGGAACGACCCTGAAATACTTTGAAAACCCGTGGATCGCTCCTGAAAGAGGTGAAGTGAAAAAAAAATATCTGGCTAACATCGTAGGTTATGCTAGTGTTCAACAATTGGATCTTAGCTGCATAATGATAGTGTGATAAGAAAAACATTTTTTTCAAATGAAATTACAATGAAAATGTGATTTTAAACAATGTTAAACTGTTAAGGACATCCTTCCAGTTATTGTAACTATGGTGTGACTTTGATATTTGTGGTCGTTTTGGAGGGCAAAGCTTATTTCGTTACAGCAATTTCTTAAAATTAATCTTAAGAATTGTGCAGTTTTCGTGTCATCAGCGATACAAAACTTTCAATCGATATTTTTGACGTAAAATACGTATAATTTTATAACTTTATTGGAGCAATATCATGACACACATGTATACGCATCTAGATCATACGTTTACGTTGATGGAAAATTACTTAAGTTAAATTTATAATGACATTTTCAAAAACTGTTCAACATTTGGGTGGTGTTCAACAATTGGCGAATTACCCTACTCGAGACAACTGCCGAACTGTTAAATAACATCCTAGAGAATGCCGTAACCGCCACGCTCGCCCTCTTACAGCATACTCGACATGACTACTGAAGTTCAACTTGTCGTCATCCATGACTCCAAGAAGCTTCAGTGAGCGACACGACTCGATCGAGCACCCGCCCGTGGTGACCACTGCCTGTTGTGCAGACTTGCGGTTGTTCACCACCACCACCTCCATCTTGTGGTGTGCGAGTGTGAGTTGCCTCGACCTCATCCAGCCTTCCACTATGTCTATCACATGCGCTGCTGTCAATTCCACCTCTTCAACCGACTCACCGTATACTACCAGGGTCGGTAATGTCATCAGCAAAGCCAACCAACCGGTGGTAGTGCTAGCCTCAATACGCCGTCGTATGCCGCGTTCCATTGTACTGCGGTGACATTGTTCTGTTTTTGGCCTTCCTCGGTGTCGTAAATCAGCACCCTGTTCTGGAAGTAGCTTTCCAGAATACGCCTTAGGCTAGCCGGGACTCCTAAATGAGATATGGCACTCTCTATGGCGGCCCAGCTAACACTATTATAGGCGTTTCTAACGTCTAGCGTGACGTCGTGCAGTACCCAGGGATGCCACATATACAGATTTTTCTGTAACCATGCAGATTTTCTCGCAGGTTTTCATACAGAATTCTGTATACCGTCGATGGGGGTGACAATGGGTCTGGGGGGTGAGATTGGGTTAAAACGGAGAAACATAAAATTTGAAATAGCTCATCAACTATCGCTAATTTATATTGAAAACTTTATATTATTTCAAAGAGGAGATGTTTTTACACGTCATGATGCAGAATAAGATGTTTAGCAATAATCGTTTTTTGTTAAATTTGTGGCTAAACTTATACGATGAAACTACTAGTAAATCACTCTTAAAAAATTTCTCCTTCGTAATGTTTAACACAAGTACCTAACCATAAATTTTCTTATAAGTGATTAGATGTAGGTATTACCTGGTTGATGAAATGAAAAAAGCGGGATGTCATTGCTCTTTTTATTTAAATTATTCAATATTTTATTCAATATTTAAGAAAGGGGGTGAGATTGGGTCAAGCAAGTTATCGAGTGCACATAACTTTACTAAACATTCAACTTGTTATCCAGTCCCCATTTGACGTTAGAGTGGTGCCATGTTTACCGAATCTTCATAAAAGTACGCTTTCTTTCGACCATTTTTTCGGTTGTATTAGGCCTTTTGGGTGGATTTATCATCTTTTAAAATTACCTAAATATTTATTCGTTATGATAACATTGTGTTTTAAGTAGGTTACTAGATATGATCATTAAAATTAACTTATATTCTCAGATAGGCGATTTCGAATACTTTAACCCATTCTCACCCCCTCTAAGGAGTGAGATTGGGTCAATTTTCAATCATTTGTAGTTTAGTAAGCAATTCATATAACGTGATACTTTCTTGCTAAACTATCATTACCACATAGAAGAGTATACATACCAAATAAAAAGTTATTCCGACTTCAACTGCATTTGTTATTTATTAAACAATCTTTGAGTATCCTTTTTTGACCCATTCTCACCCCCAACGACGGTACAAATATTACAGATTTTTGGAAATTATACAGAATATACAGATTTTTCAGAAACTTGCAGAAATTCAAACAGATTTTCCGCGAAATATTACAGATTTCAAACAGATTTTTGGCAAAACGTGGTGATACAGATTAAGAAGATATTTGTAAGGCAAAATACAGATTTAAATGTGGCAACACTGGCAGTACCGTATGCCTCTCCTCTTTTTCTGCACCGCAACTTCAGCCATTTCAGTCACTGACCTAATGGCATACACTGTTGATCTGCCCTTTCGAAAGCCAAACTGGCTGTCCGATAGCCCCGCGTTGTCCGTCCTCTCGGTGTAGACCAATAACCTTGACAGAATGATTCGACATTCACAATACGCCCGACGTGAGACGAGACATAACACTTATAGTTCTTACTATCGTCAAGATATTAAAAATTACCTTTCGTCGACCGGTTTCGGGCTCGATGTCGCCCATCAACAGGACAATGTCCGACTGATTACGTTCAGTTTTCGTACGACATTCGTACACGTCCGAAGAGAAGAGATGCTACTGAGATTCCGTGTCTACCACATTGAAAAGACACGACACGATGGGAGGGTTGTCTTCATTCATCAACGGTCTTCGCGTATAAAAGATCACGTAGGGTTTTGTCGCTTTGGTGTTTCATAGCAGCTGCAGTAGTAGACTCCGTCGATCTTCGCAATTGCGAATCCCTCACACGTCGTGCAAATTATCTCCTGGACCGGGTACCGACCGGTCGTACTGATCGCCGCTTCCTTAGCCTTATCCGCTACCCATTTTCCGTTATCGGGGGTGTTACGCGATATGGGTCCGAAAGTAGTGCGATGTCTGTACTCGACTCCGAGGCGGATTGCCACAACAGCTGCTGCGCGGCTTCACAGTGATTCAAGCTCAACTGTGTGACCTGCGTCATTTTCGGCAGTTCTGCCATGCTGTCATGCTCGCGACTTGTAGCTTCGCTCGAAGCACCTGAAGCACACTTCCGGCGGCTCACAGATGCTGAGCGAACACTCCGACCAGCCGACTTCTATCATGCCCTTTGCAGCCGCTTTTTTCGCCTCCCCAATTGGAAGCTTGATCGAAGCGATTTTGGCGCGCCTCCATACACTGCTGCCTAAGGACGGTAGAGAGCTTCTCCGCGGTGGAGATCTCATCCAGGTTCTTGCACTGGAGAGTTGGCGTCAAAGCCCTCACCTGTACCTCCTCTCCTAGAATGTCCGCATCTCGCGAACGGCTTGATCACCTCACCCTCCGTATCCCGATCAGAAAGGCATAACAAAATTATAACCGATTAAGTTATTTATTCCAAAGATTTACATTACAGAATGAGTTATAAAATTCGCCGGTTAGGTGTTAAAATAACAAAAATTATAACTGAAATTGCTCTATTTATAACATAATTATAACAGGTCTTGATACAATTATATCAAGCTTATAACAAAATGAGATATAAAAAATCAAACAAATTATATCACATGTTGTTATAAAGTAGTTATAAATATATTGGGTAAACATTAAATAGTGTAAAAATTAACTGATTTTTGGGTTATCAATTTTTAGAGTGAAATTTAATTTTTAGTAAAAAGTTACTGGCATCAAAAAACTTCTCCAGATAGTATACATAAAACCCAGGGATTCGAACCTACGACGGCTAGAACCTAGAACAGGAGCTCGTCGTTTTTACCAGTGAGGCCATCAAAGCACTTGAAGTGAGGGGCGATATATGCTGAAATGGTTCTTCATATTGGTATTCCTCTATAAATAGACTCGCTGATCCAACTTACCGGAGAGGGAAAGTATGACGTCATCATACCCAGTTATGACGTCACCATGCACGTTACTACAGCCCATTTAGTCCCTCTGCTTCAATGTCGTGTACCCTCGTTGTGCACTAGAGCCAGCGTTCACTACTTTGGAGCTGTAGCCCACATCGCTGTACCTACGCGAATGGACGTCACACGAAACTGTTTTTAATACAGTTGATATCAATTATATCTTCGTGTTATTGACTAAGTTGAACAGATACCTAATGACTTTCATATAGTGAAAAGTGTGTAACTAAGCACTTGTTGCGCCAGCAGTTGTTCAGTCAGTAGTATTATGGCGCTTAAGTGGTGAATGTTTCAGTAGGAATATCCACCGCAAATTCTTGCAGGAATATTCCCTTGGAGAGGAATTAATGAAGAAATTTTTAAAAGGATAGAAAAAAGCATTTCCATAATGAGTCATTGGTGTAATTGTCGATAAAATTTGTAAAGAAACCTTTTGATAAATACTTGAAGTAATTTGTTTTCGAGCACAGAGTGTTCAGGAAATCCTAAGGGATATCAAAACACTTCGTTTCGCTGATGGAGAATCCTTTAAGGAATTTTTGATGCAAAGGCTGAAGTAATTTGCCAAGAATGTTTTAAAGAATCTCCCTTTTTGATTCTCTAAAGAAATTCTCAAGGGACGAAATGTATGTTGGATTTTAAACTTAAGTTTAACCTTGCGGGAAATCCCTATCACGAATGATCTGTATACTATGAATTCATATTAGTAGTTTGAGTTGAGAGCTCCGACAGATCAAAGGTGACGTAATCTTGTCGGAGGAATATAATTGGTGAATTGGAATGTGTTTTCGTGTTCCATGATCAGAGATGATGGTTCATAAGAGTGGTTTACTTGGGATCTCAACATGTAGATGAACTAATCTTCCAACAAATCCTTGCGGCAAAGTTCTTTGAAGAATTGAAAAAGGAGGTCATGAAAAAAGTCATGGAGGAATTGTTGAAGAATTCCTTAGAGGATTATCCGGACGAATACGTGGAGGAATTTCTTATGGATTTTTTGCAGAAATTCCTGGAGGAATCCTTTGAAAAATCTATAGAGGAACTCCTTGGAGGAATCACCGTAGGAATCTTAAGAGTATTTTTTGTAGGAATCATCGGAAGCCTTTCCTAAGAAATCCTTGGAGAAGTTGCTGAAGAATTCTCCAACCACGATTTCTAGAGGAACTCTAGGGGAAATATCTTTAAGAATTTTTGGAGAAATATTTTAATATTTGACTGGAGGATCGTCAGTAAGAATTCACGTAGGAATCGTAGAGAAAACTCTCGGGGAAATCTCTGGAAGAACTTCTAGTGAGATCCCTAGAAGACCTACAAAAGAAATACTTTTAATATCTCTAGAAATATTCCCTGAAAGTTCTCCGTAGCCATCCATAATAAACATTCAACCTGTAAGACATGTACAAAATCCTGTAAACAAATGTAAACGCCGCGGTTCAATTACATATAACATTTTACACTTGAAAGCCAAGGACTTCTCGTCTACTTTGCTGATGGGTGATGATTCGAACTTCCTAGGACAGCATAATAATGAGATTTATCACATCAAATAGCTCATAGTAGTGAAATTGTGCATAAAATACTACACCATTTGAGAATTTCAAGAATCATGAACAACTTTGCTGAACATACGAACTGCGCAGGTGATCTGGATCATGATATGAAACATTTAAAATTACCTAACATCATCACGTAATTGTGGAGTTGCTTACCTCATTTTCCACCTTCCAAAGTCATAAGCTTTCTGTACAAATTTGATGAAGACATAAGCTTTTTTGGTAGTTCGTATAATAAAAGATACCAAAAATTGTGTATTTTCTAAACACAATGGCGCCATACAGCGATTAATTTTTGCACTAAACATTACCAAAAAATATTGATTAGTTACACATTGGATTTTAAAAATTATTACTGAGTTTGCTATAATGTTGATGTAATAATGATCAAATCGCATATTCATTTATTGTAACTGACTTTGTTAGAACCTTGAAATACATAAGTGACCCGATTTTGTCAGCCCCTTTTCGGAACACATGTTTTGCTCTCTGCAAAAACTTGAACAGTTCTTCAAACTTTTTATCCCTGTATGTTCTGCATCTCAGTTGTAGGTTGATGATAAACAATAATAAATTAATTAAAATTTGACTGTAAGATAATGAGAGCAAAAAGTTTGTCGTAAAATGGGGCTGACAAAATCGGGTCCTTACTGTAATACAAACTAGTTTACGTACCGATTCCAACAAATATATCTAAATATAACAAACCTTGATATAGATACCAACCGTTGATATAATTATGTTATGTTTTTGTTATGCCTTTCTGATCGGGATGTTCGATCTCTTTGATTAAAAACGAATCCATCACTGCAATAAGGGTCTCCCTTAGAGCCGCTATCCCTCACTGCCACTGAAGTAGTCGCCCAAAAATCCCGGTGGTTATCTATGCAAGCAGGGAGGCCACCCACGGATTGGTGCAGGCCCTTATGGGACCTGAGCTCAGAGCCAGGATCAGCGCTAATCAGGATACTTCCACTGAACCTACCTCCTCCCAGTTAGTGTCCTAAGCTGGTTACAGATCGGGAACGGATAGTAATAATCGCACTAATCTATCGAAAAACATCAAGTTCAAGGATCACAGCAAGCTGCGCGCGCGTAAGGGCGTTTGAATTTTTCTGTCACGGTTTTTCTCGCGCCGGGAAACTTTTGATTCGGCCGATAAAGAGTTTTCGAGTACGGGTACTGTTTTCTAGTGAAACCTTGTTTTAAATTTTGTTATTAGTGAAATGTAGTGCTTGCGATCTTTTTTCGTGTCCGTTAAATTCGATTCGGATGATTTCGGAAAGTACCGTCAAAGTCCTTCCGGTGGGCCGATCCGGGCTCCAGCAGAAGTGGATCGAGGGTGATCACGGCGCGCGGGAAGTTTTGTGAGGTGGTGAAATTTTTGGTGGACGCCATGAAGAAAAAAGGAAAAGGGCAAAGAATACAATTCCTTCGGGAAATTGTGCGACGTTCCTGTCACGGTTTTTATTTTGTGAAAAATGAATTGGAAATTTGAGTGCTCATATGTCCGCCGCACGCAAAACTGCAAGTTCCGTAATCTTAAACGCCTAAGTGCCGGGTTGTAGTTGTATTCTGTTGTTGAGGCGTTTCGTACTATGCCACCAGCTTCGTAAAGAATGCTCCGCATAATTTGTACAATGAAGTGTTGGGCTACCAGCTGCATTTTTCGTGAAATTGTATGTTAATTGTGAAAACACGTGTTCCACCAAGATAATTTCGAGAACCAATGCAGACATACTGCTCACAAGTGTTATTTGGATCGAAAGTTGTGAATTTTTCGACCCGATATGAAACCACACACACACACAAATGAAACCAATCCTCAAGATTTAGCAACTGGACAACACTGAAGCAGAGACATCCCCCCCTAAGCTGATCCAACGATGCATTATTCAAATTTGGTGAGAATGTTTCATGATACTTGTTTAACCTTTTTATTCTCATTATTATATCACGGTGTGTCTAAAACCGTTATTAACAAAATAAAATACCCATCTAAGCGGTACCCACCATTCTAAAGATATAGTATCCAGGTATCATCTCTGAAATTTTGAAAATGTTTCATGGAGGGAATGAATAGTTTGAACGATTTGAAATTTTAGGGCGATTTTCAATGAAATTCTCTTTGAACTATATTATTAATTATTAATATTCAATCGCGGTTGTATCACAATCGTGGCCATCAATCTGTCCCTCATAAATTTGGAATCCAACATTCGAAACGTATGGTATTCGAGTATTCTTACTGAAAATTTGAGAATATTTTATCTTTGAAATCAAAAGTTATCGTGGATTGAATTTATAATTCAAATCCATAGGATTTTACGGTATTAATAGCAATTAAACAGTTACTATTTACTACAAATAACCAAAACCAATTCAAATGCCCGCTATTGTAGTCAATCACAGCATTCAACAGCTGGTTGAAATAGGATTTAGATATCTGGAGCGTACGATATTTCTCCCATGTTTCTGAAAAACTGCAGGGAACGCTCTCAGTAGCTTGCTCTCCGAACACACCAAGAGATTTCTCAGTGTTTTCTCAGAACTGCTTAACGTGGAACCGCGGAATATGAAACTTTTAGGAAATTGATACAAACTTTATAATAAACGTGGTATATGAATGGTCAAAGGACGTCTAGCGGATCTGTAATAATTCTTACCGGAAATTGAGAAGGGAAATCAGCATTTTTTGTAATATGTAGAAGCGAGTCAGCAATTAAAGCAAATTGTTGGGCGATTGTTATTGGACTCATGGCCTCACGGCATGGTGAAGTAGCGTTGTCATCCAAGGATGGGAGCACTCACTTGCAGAGAGTTACACTCACTTTGTGTTTTCTCGGCTCAGAAGCGTGCTATCAAAAAACGATGTATGGACAACGTTTGTCTTGTGGTTTTGCCTGAAAGTTTGCCGAATAGAGTAGGGGTCGCACACGCATACCGACGTCGTGAGGGGGCTGCGGAGGCATTTCTCCACGAGGTGAATGTAAATTACACTCACCTCGTGGAGAGTCGCTTTCACAGCTCTGTCACGATTTTGGCAGGTGTGTGCGACCTTTACTTTATTCGGCAAACTTTTAGGCAAAACCACAAGGCAAAAGTCGTTCATACATCGTTTTTTGCTTGCACGCTTCTAAGCTGAGAAAATATCAAGTGAGTGTAACTCTTTGAAAGTGAGTGTTCCCATCCCTGTTGTCATCATTCTTGCACGCGAAAAAATCTAAGTTTGTAAGCGAAACTCTATGTTTGTTGTGTAAATGACACCCCTAGTTAAGGGTATGGATCAGCAGTTGATATTGACTGCCACTCCCCAACCTGCTTTGCACATAACTCTTGGAACGCATTGTACAAAGCCGTCAAAAAAGCAAGTCCTGAAAAGGTACAGCTGCGGTCCATGATGGCTGTTGTGAGACATCAGCAGCGAACGTAAGGCTCCACAGGAAAAGCATGTCATAATTTAATGGACGCTTCGATGGTTCTTGGAGGAGGTCCTAAGCTACACGATAAACGTACGCGATTAATTTACTGTGGTGGTTTAATAATAATTATATTTCAGGCATTAAAAGTCTACAAAGACATCTACAGAGCGTGTTTTATAGATGAATTGGATCCAGACTATACCACGTTGAAGGCTAGGTTTGGAACGATATGGGAGACCCTTAATTTGCCGAGTTTCTCAAAGTTTCATATTTTGCAGTTCCAGTTGATGATACAAACGGTTAAATCTCTTGGTGTGGAGAGCAAGCTACTGAGAGCGTTCCCAGCATTTTTTTAGAAACATGGGAGAGATATCGTACGTTCCCGACATCTAAATCCTATTTCAACCAGCTATTGAATGCTGTGATTGACTACAATAGCGGGCGTTTGAATTGGTTTTGGTTATTTGTAGTAAATAGTAACTGTTTAATTGCTATTAATACTGTAAAAACCAATGGATTTGGATTATAAATTCAATTCACGATAACTTTTGATTTCGTAGATAAAATGTTCTAAAATTTTCAGTAAGAATACTCGAATACCATACGTTTCGAATGTTGGATTCCAAATTTATGAGGGACAGATTGATGGCCACGATCATGATACAACCGCGATTGAATATTAATAGTTCAAAGAGAATTTCATTGAAAATCGCCCAAAAATTTCAAATCGCTCAAACTATCAATTCCCTCCATGAAACATTTTCAAAATTTCAGAGATGATACCTGGATACTATATCTTTCGAATGGTGGGTACCGCTTAGATGGGTATTTTATTTTGTTAATAACGGTTTTAGACACACCGTGATATACATACAACAATATAATTTCTTATATATCGGAGCGTTTGATACGGTATGTCCACGCATCCTTCCTCCCCTGTAGATTCATGAAGTGATTCGAAGTTGAAGAAAAATGCAATGAATTCGAAACATTTCAAAGGATCATCTTTGCGGTAAACGCTACGCAGTAGGCCTGGCCGCTTTGACGCTTGTGTCATATCTCTGATATGCTGCAAGCGTCAATACTGACAAGAAAAATAATTGGGCGTAATCTAACCCGATTATTTTCCAGGATGCTTTCTTGTACTGGCTGCGTATGTGTTAGATTAGATTAGATTAGATTAGATTAAGCTGGTTACAGATCGGGAACGTACTCTAAGGCCTTGCCAAGGTTTTATGGGACGGAAGGCAGCTCCGACATGAGCCCATCCGTCGTTTCAGGTCAGTATCACCCGGCTCTACTAAAAGGATAGAACGCCGTCGCCACCAGCACACCTCTACTCCGCGGTCATCTAAGAGTGTACCATCTTGTTCACCAGTTCCATCGCGCGCGCCAGTATGCCATAATCAGGAACTTACTGGCGTTGCTCCTGATGTGCCCGAGGCACCCCTGACCAGGCTACGGCACTTTGGAAGCGGTGCCGATTCGCTTGTACAGAGTTGATGCTTCCGGATGTGTGGTATTTCTGAAGAGGCCCAGCAGAGCCCACGCCTAGACAAACTCCGGTTGAAGATTTCGTGTGCGGTGCACATGATGTTGTTGTTCTATAGTTTTGGGCTAGCGTATCTCTTGGATAGCTGCACATGAACATCGACATTCTGCAGTTCACGAGCCAGGAGCCCAATACGTGGGGGTCCATTCCAAGTTCTCACGTTCCAAGATCCGACTTTCGAATCGTTGTCCTTAACCCATTTCCGCCCAGTGATCTATTTATAGATCAGATGCCTCGAACGCCCAGTGATCTATTTATAGATCAGTAACTTTTGCGATAATTGCGGAGAAATTAAGCATTTTGGAAGACTGGTGTCTTCAGCAAAGTTGTTGAGAAGTTCAAGAACTCTTCGATAGTACGTAATTTAGTACGTATTCGCTCCAGTAGGTGGCACTAGTGATCACGAAACATTGTGCTTTGACAGGTGTTTCGTCAACAGCCATTGCCAATACTGTCGCATTCGTATCTTGAGAATCCGACTACATAGAGAAAAATTATATTCAGCAAAGTTGATCAGGACATCAAGAGCTATCCGATAGTGAACTAGTTGGTTCTAAGTTTATCCGCTAGGTGGCGCTAGTGAGTCCTAAAAAATTTAAACCTCTGTATCTCGAGAATCCGACTACATAGAAGAATTTCGTCTTCGGCAAGGTTGATCAGGACATCAATAGCTATCCGATAGTGAACTAGTTGGTTCTAGGTTTATCCGTTAGATGGCGCTAGTGGGCTCTAAAAAAATAAACCTCTTTATCTCGAGAATCAGACTACATAGAAGAGTTCTGTCTTCGGCAAAGTTGATCAGGACATCACCAGCTATCCGATAGTGAACTAGTTGATTGTAGGTTTGTCCGCTAGGTGGCGTTAGTGAGTCCAAAAAAAATTAAACCTCTGTATCTCGAGAATCCGACTACATAGAAGAATTTCGTCTTCGGCAAGGTTGATCAGGACATCAATATCTACACTCAAACCTCCATTTAGGTAGGATCCATTTAGGTAAAATCTATTTAGGTCCCTCCATTTAGGTTACGTTACCTAAATAGAATTTGGTTGTGTTCAGAACAGTTGGAGTACTTAAGATTGATGACGTCATACCCGACATTAACCTATCATTCACCTGTTTTTATTTTGGCCTCCAAACCCAACATAGACCCAACAGTTGTTCGATGTTGGTCCAACAGTGGCCCAACATACGATAAAAATTTTCCCGACATTGACCCGACATTCAACAATTTTTCAGTCTGGCGGAATTTTTCAGGGTTTTTTGTGTTCCGTGCCCAGCTAGTCATTTGCATGACTATTCTCACCTGAGACCCTCCAAAACCCCCCAAAACGCCCCTGAAGCCCCTCCCCTACAGAAACTCCCTTGAAAGTTCTCTGAAACTCCGCATGACCATCTTCAAATCTCCTATTCGAGTCACCCTTCCTAGTTAAACTTCTTTGCAACCTTGTACTCCATTTAGGTAATGAACTGAATCCATTTAAGTAATGAATCCATTTAGGTAAAAATTCTATTTAGGCAGTCCCGACCCATTACCTAAATGAAGGTTTTGGTGTATCCGATAGTGAACTAGTTGGTTCTTGGTTTATCCGTTAGGTGGCGCTAAGTCCTTAAAAATTTAAACCTGTATATCTCAAGAATCCGACTACATAGAAGAATTTTGTCTTCGACAAGGTTGATCAGGACATCAATTGCTATCCGATAGTGAACAGGTTGGTTCTATATTTATCCGTTAGGTTAGGTTAGGTTAGGTTAGGTTAGGTGAGAATCCGACTACATAGAAGAATTTTGTCTTCGGCAAGGTTGATCAGGACATCAATAGCTATCCGATAGTGAACTAGTTCGTTCTAGGTTTATCCGTTAGGTGGCGCTAGTGAGTCTTTAAAAATTTAAACATCTATATCTCGAGAATCCGATTACATAGAAGAATTTCGTATTCGGCAAGGTTGATCCGGACATCAATATCTATCCGATAGTGAACTAGTTCGTTCTAGGTTTACCCTTTAGGTGGCGCTAGTGAGTCCTTAAACATTTAAACCTCTATATCTCGAGAATCCGACTACATAGAAGAATTTTGTCTTCGGCAAGGTTGATCAGGACATCAATAGCTATCCAATAGTGAAATAGTTGGATCTAGATTTATCCGTTAGGTGGTGCTAGTGAGTTCTAAAAAATTTAATCCTATGTATCTCGAGAATCCAACTACATAGAAAAAAATCGTGTACGGCAAAGTTGATCAGGACATCAACAGCTATTCGATAGTGAACTAGTTGATTGTAGGTATGTCCGCTACGTGGCGCAAGTGGGCTCAAAAAATTCTGAATTTTTGTATCTTGAAAATCAGACTACATAGAAGAATTTTAATATCTCGTCTTCGACAAGGTCGATCAGGACACCAATAGCTAACCGATACTAAACTAGTTGGTTCTATGTTTATCCACTAGGTGGCGCTAGCGAGTCATAAAAATTCTTAACTTCTGTTTCTCAACAACCAGAGTACATAGAAATATTCTGCCTTCGGCAAAGTTGATCAGGACATCAAGAGCTATCCGATAGTGAACTTGTTGGTTCTAGGTTTATTCGTGAGGTGGCGCTAGTGAGTCCTAAAAAAATAAATCTCTGTATCTTGAGAATCCGACTACATAGAAGAATTTCGTCTTCGGCATGGTTGATCAGGACATCAATAGCTATTCGATAGTGAACTAGTTGGTTCTAGATTTATCCGTTAGGTGGCGCTAGTGAGTCCTAAAAAATTTAAACCTCTATATCTCGAGAATCCGATTACATAGAAGAATTTCGTCTTCGGCAAGGTTGATCAGGACATCAATAGCTATCCGATAGTGAACTAGTTCGTTCTAGGTTTATCCGTAAGGTGGCGCTAGTGAGTCCTTAAAAATTTAAACATCTATATCTCGAGAATCCGACTACATAGAAGAATTCTGTCTTCGGCAATCTCGATCAGGACATCAACAGCTATCCTACACTGAAATAAATTTTGTTGCAGTTCCTACCGAAACCATGGTAAAATTAAGAACTGAACCAACGATTTTCAACCGAATGCAAAATTCTGTTAATTGTACTGAAACATTGTCAAAATTGCCATGCGGGCGGTACCGTTGACTGAAAACATCATTGATGCTACTATTTTGACGTTGTATTTTTGACCATGTTTTCCAAGACGCGCTACACTCAAGTCGACATGGTAAAAATTACAATGCCAATATAGTAGCATCAAGAATATTTTCAGTCAACGGTACCGCACGCATGGCAATATGGACAATTTTTCAGTACAATTAACAGAATTTTGCATTCGGTTGGAAATTGTTGGTGCAGTTCTTAATTTTACCATGGTTTCGGTAGAAACTACAACAAAATTTGTTTCAGTGTATAGTGAACTAGTAGATTGTACACACCAATTTTTTTGGAACGTTTCCAGCACAAAAAAAAATCAGCAAAATAAATTGCTGAATTTCAGCAAAATTTTTGATGAATTTCACCACAGCGTTGCTGATCAACTGTCAAAATTGCTGGATGGTTCAGCAAGTTGAAAAATAATTGCTGAAATTCAGTAAATTCGTATTGCTGAATGAAATCAGCACAAAAAAAAAATCAGCAAAGTTTGCTGAATACCAGCAAACAAAATTTGCAGTGTAGGTTTGTCCGCTAGGTAGCGCAAGTGGGCTCTAAAAATTCTGAACTTCTGTATCTCGAGAATCAGACTACATAGAAGAATTTTGACTTCGACAAGGTCAATCAGGACATCAATTGCTACCCTATAGTGAACTAGTTGGTTGAAGGTTTGTCCGCTAGGTGGCGCAAATTCTAAACAAATATTGATATATTTTTTTATGCAACAAGTTGCAAAATGATGATTTTTTCAGCACGAGTCGTACATTTATCCAACGAGGCTTGCCGAGTTGGATAAATACGACGAGTGCTGAAAAAATCGAGTTTTGCAACGACTTGCATACAACATTTTTTGTAATTGCTAAAAATACCCATTCAGTATAATCCTTAGTATAATCTTGTTTCACGCACATGTATCAAGACGAACCACGTGGTAAGCATTCATGCTCGTCAACATGGTGCTTTTGTTTGATCAGGTATGCTATGATAAGGCAGGTGTCAGAAATTTACAAACTCCCGTCGTCGTGACACCATGGGCAAGAGAAAAAATAGCTTCTGCTGCTGATTCTACGCCTGATCTGCAGACTCAATCTGAATCTGAATAGTCCTGATTCGTATTCGAGCTGATCAGAGGATGTAGAAGTAGCGGCTGCGTCTAAGGTAGCCTCGAAAGTTATCAAAATGTGGGTTCTGGCAAAGGTGCCGAAAAGTGCTACTTTTCAGCACTCTTAAGAGTGCTGAAAAGTAGTACTTTTCGGCACTTTTGTTTTAGTGAAGAAAAGTAGGCCGTTTTAACATTACAACCGCGAGAGAAAAGTAGGGGAAAACGCAACGCAATTACAAAAAAGTAGTTTTACGATGAAATAGAACTGCATGGCTGCTGATTGAACCATGTCTCGTGTCCGTAGAGGACCACCGGTCGTATTAGCGTTTTGTACATGGTGCATTTGGTGCGTAGGTGAATCTTTTTCGACCGCAGTTTCTTCTGG